>NC_054708.1:7489799-7789799 GCF_016097555.1 Gigantopelta aegis | reverse complement strand
TAATATTTGTAATTAGGAGAGGGCCTCATAAGTTCGATAACTTGTGCCCAATCCTTTTGTGTGTGTGTGTGTATATATATATATATATATATATATATATATATATATATATATATACTTAAGATATCGGCTTTATCCTACGAAGGTTAGAATGGCGAATGCAACGAATTCGCCATTCAACCTGAGCAGGATAAAGCCGATATCTTAAGACAGTAACCAGTTATTTCTTTTATCCTGCAATCCTACGGGAATAGTCGGAAAATCATTATTTATTCCAGTTTTGTTTACGCAAATCAAGTATTGTCAACCTAGCAAGGCTTTTGCTGTATGACGTCATGCCAGACTATACATGACATTATTTTTTGTAAGACGTTAGCTACATTCTGTAACATTCAAAAAGCGATCCTAAACTCTTAATTCATAATAAATATACAAGTTTTGTATTGTTATCGCAAAACCAGAAGTTATTTGTATTTACTGTACTTAAACAAATGATTTATTGAGTATCTAGTCTGAAACACTCGAGTCGAGTCGGGCTTATGTCACGTGATTTGTCTAGTCATCATATCTTGCCAATGAATACAGTGATTGCGGGATAAATAAATAAATAAATAAATATATAAATATATAAATAAATAAATAAATAAATATATATACAATACAGTATTCTTCCTGGTGTGGCTGGTATAGTGCTCTACCTCTTGGGGAGCCAGTATAAATATATATACCGTTACACCTTTTGTTACAACTTAAAGTTTCACGCTATGAGCGATCATCAGGTAACATGTAAATTATATATATATATATATAAATATATATACCGTTACACCTTTTGTTACTACTTAAAGTTACCTGATGATCGCTCATAGCGCGAAACTTTAAGTACATTAATAGTAATTAACTTTATTTATAAATGTATATGCCGTTGCGCCTTTTGTTACTGTTCATAGCGTGAAACTTTAAATAGTAACAGAAGGTGTAACGGTATATATATTTATACTGGCTCCCCAAGAGGTAAAACACTATACCAGCCACACCAGGAAGAATACTGTACTGTGTGTGTGTGTGTGTGTGTGTGTGTGTGTGTGTGTGTGTGTATATATATATATATATATAAATATATATATATAAATATTGCACTTTGGTCCTACGCTATTACTCAGAGTTTCACGCCCTTCGACGATCTTCAGATAGCTGACACTGGTGATATTTTTGTCTTTTGTTTGTAGGATGGCCTACAAACAAAAGACAAAAATAATCTCAACAAAAGGACTGAGCTCATCTCAAAATGCCGTTACACCAGCAAGCTTAAACCACGCAACCGCAGTACATAAAAACCCTGCAATCTATTCACCAGTGTCAGCTATCTGAAGATCGTCGAAGGGCGTGAAACTCTGAGTAATAGCGTAGGACCAAAGTGCAATATATATATTTATTACATGCTCTACTCTTTTAAAGTATCGAGCACCTTTCAAGCCTTTAACGATAACCACCAGTATTCTATATATATATATATATATATATATATATATATATATATATATATAGACACAGTTTATTCAGTAAAAGGCCTCTGACCCAAAATACAATCAATTTACAAAATGTATGAGCATGCGTTACATGATTTAGTCACATAACCGTCTGCCATTTAATTTTATATTATAAATATTTAGTGTAAAAAAAGTTCACCATTCACGCTCAATCTAAATACATAATATAAGAATTTTTATAAATTTAGTAAAACAAAAGTAGTTTTGACTAACATCAGATTAATGAAGATAATTGTTAATGGTAGACCAGCATTTACTTTCACAAAGGGTAAAATATACATATTTCTCAAATAACTATATTTTTTGCATACAAATAATACATGGAGCTGATCTTCAATAAAAAATCCCCTGGTTATTATCTTGACAAAAAGTGCATAATCTTCTTTCATATAAAATATTATTAAATTTGCCAATATCTACACATAAACCAAAACTATTACATCTAAATTTTGATAATGCAATTTGGAATCTCAAGGGGATATTCATGTGCAAATAACATTCAACATTTAATAGAGATTTATACTGGTTATAATAATAGCAAGAATCTGAACTGTTCATAGAGAATGCCCATTCTTGTTGTAGAATATCATATAGTCTTTGCTTAAATATATTAATAAAACTACTGATGTCTCCCACATCCTGTCGTATCCATACAAAACAAAACCAAGTTTGAAATGAATTTGTTTAATGCCTGTCGCCCAAGTATTATGACCTGCATCATCAAGAGATTTAAGCATGACATAACTCTGTCTGGGCAATCTGAAAAGAGGAAGCTGTATTAATTTACACCAGTATTTGATAGCACGAGTCATGTAAATTAGTTGGAGAGGAGCTCTTCCACACTCACCTAATACCATATCATTTTTTCCCCACCTTTAAAAAGTGTTTACAAAATGTAATCTGAATGGCTTCTGTTACCTTGCTTCTAGTAATACCCCAGGTTTCTGACCGATAAGTTAAAACTGGAGTTATCATAGTATCAAATATTTTAAAGCTATCAGATACACTTATATCTCTGACCCTTTTTTGGTATCTAAATAGTGGCAACATGAACTTATTTGCCTGAGCAGCCAGACACAGCTGAGCTTTATTTCAGGATAATTTTGGGGTAAACACAATACCCAAATATTTATACAATGATACTGTTTCGACTCGCGCCCCATTATTAAACCATATTTCATAAGATCGCAGACGACCTCCTTTCATAAACACCATCAAGATTTATTTGCATTCCTGTAGTTTGACAAATTTTTTTAAAAACCTTAATGTTTAGCTGTAACTGTAAACTTGAGTCGGCAAGAGCAGTAACATCGTCTGCAAACATTAATATGTGCATATTTTCCAAATTTGCCGTAATAAAGACCCCACTATTACCAGAATTTTAGAAAAATCTGTTTAATTTATTGATAAAATAAAAATAAAATTGTGGACTCAAAATACACCCATGACGCGTACCGATGTTACACTTAAAATAATCAGTAAGACCATTTACTGTTTTTACACAAGAATGTAATTTACTGTACATTGATGAAATGATATTTTAAAATTTGCCTGAAATTCCCACTTCAACTAAGCTATCCAACAGTACATCATGCTGTAACGTATCAAACGCTTTGGAAAAGTCTACAAATAAACAGTATAATCTACCTCTAGGTTTATATTTATATTTCTCAATCACCGCATGAAGAGTAAAAATATGGTCTGTAGTAGAATAATTACTAGATCTTCATAGCACCACCTTCGCAGCCGATCATTCAGAACAGATGTAAAGATTTTACATAAAGAGTCAATCAAAGAGATACCTCTATAATTAGTTGGATCGTCCCTAGAACCAGATTTAAATATAGGACATATTATACTTTTTGCCCGCACAGGCGGAAAACATCTACTATCTAATATATATTATTGAATAAAGTTGTTTAATAATGGTGATAGGTAGAAACGTCTTGCTTTTAAAAATTCATTTGGGATGCCACCTGGTCCAGGGGCTTTATTATTGTCTAAGCAGCCAATTTGGCTTTTAATCGCATTTTCAGTAATAGGACAATTCAATATATCTGTAGGTAAATATAAACAGTCACTAGACTCTATACCCAAAGCATTTTCCCCAGACATAGTGCCTATGAGAGAACTAAAATGATTTATCCACTGCTCACAGGTTATGTTATTTGTCTGGATTTTGCCTGAAGTGTTTTCTTTTATAATCTTCCAAAATAACCTTGATGAACTTCTAGCCAGATCTAGTTTTTCTTTTTGTTTTCCAAAATAAATCAATTTCTTTTTGTTAAACATTTGCTTAAAGTGTGTACGCAGTTCTCTAAATATGTTCAGGTCAGCTCCCGTCTCTATGAGCCTTACGGGCTACATATTTAGCATGTTTAAGTGTTTCCAATTCATCGTCCCACCAGGGAGGCTGGGTGATTTTGTTACATACTAAAATACCCCTATAGATTCTCTTATTGCAGCTACCATCTTCATGAAACACCTTTACCAATGTACTTATAGCCAGATCCATATTAGTATGAATGGCATACAATATATTTTCCTTATTATACACAAATAATCTTTCAAACTGTTCTAAAATGTTTTGTTTTTTATATGTATCATCATCATTCCAATTGTACTTTATCCAAACTTCACCTTGTACATTTGTATTTAGGTTAGTATTGTTAGTGTTGGTAGTTAATAAATCAACCCCACTATGTGAGTCAGCATTCAATCTAAATGAACAATATAAAGGGAAATGATGAGAGGAGTCATGGAAATCAATACCAAACTTTGAAATAAAGGGAAAAAGTGAACTAAAAGCTATTATATAATCCACTAGGCTTGCGCCATTATATGTCAAACAGGTTAAGTCCAAATACTTGGCACAATCCAGCTAGTTTTTCCCCAAAATTATTGTACACCAAGCAATCTTTTGATAAACGAGGCATATTAAAGTTATCTGCTTGGTAATATATATTATATGCAATAAAATATGTTTTCAATCAATATGTTTTCAACCTTTTGTGTATACTGCATAACAAATGTATAACAAATAAAACGTATTTATATTTTGGCAATGTATAATAGTATTTGCACAATCATTTATACCCAACGTGGGACAAGGCTAAAACAGAATGACTACCAAAACGGAACCATTTTCGTTGGCAAAAACGGAACCAATTTAGCTAATATAACAACAAAACAACAAAAAGCTTTTCCCTTTAAAATGTATTGTCTTTATTAAGAGTTAAAAATATAAACAACGCAGGTTTTCTGAAAACATATGTGGACTTTATTTTTAAAATAACATATTTGTGATATTTGTATTTTTTTCACAGTTCTGTAAACTGTTTTATTTAACTCTTGAATTTATATATTGATGTTGAACATCACTTCAGTTTTACATTTACCTTAGTTTGACACCCAGTAGCCGATGTATGTTTCTAGTTAGGGTGTCGTTAAACAATAAACATTAATTCGTTCGTTCGTTCGTTCATTCATTCATGCATTCGTTCGTTCGTTTGTTCGTTCGTTCGTTCATTCATTCATGCGTTCGTTCGTTCGTTTGTTCGTTCGTTCGTTCATTCATTCATGCGTTCGTTCGTTCGTTCGTTCGTTCATTCATTCATTCATGCGTTCGTTCGTTCGTTCGTTCATTCATTCATGCGTGCGTGCGTTCGTTCGTTCATTCATTCATTCATTCATTCATTCATGCGTTCATGCGTTCGTTCGTTCGTTCGTTCGTTCATTCATTCATGCGTTCGTTCGTTCGTTCGTTCGTTCTTTCAATTATTCCTTTCGTTCGTTCGTTCATTCATTCATGCGTTCGTTCGTTCGTTCGTTCGTTCGTTCGTTCGTTCGTTCGTTCGTTCGTTCGTTCATTCATTCATTCGTTCGTTCGTTCGTTCGTTCGTTCGTTCGTTCGTTCGTTCGTTCGTTCGTTCGTTCGTTCGTTCATTCATTCATTCATGCTTTCGTTCGTTCGTTCGTTCGTTCGTTCGTTCATTCATGCGTTCGTTCGTTCGTTCGTTCGTTCGTTCATTCATTCATTCATGCGTTCGTTCGTTCGTTCGTTCGTTCGTTCGTTCGTTCGTTCGTTCGTTCGTTCGTTCGTTCGTTCGTTCATTCATTCATTCATTCATGCGTTCGTTCGTTCGTTCGTTCATTCCTTCATAAATTCATCCCTTCATTCACTATATCTCCCCATCATGGACATAAACATAAAATAAATTACGAATATAACTGAATATATCGTCGTGCATAAATTGTGATGATTCTGGTACCGTTTTAGCCATACATTTTTAAAATGTTTGGTTCCGTTTTATCAATATAGCCACATATTTTGGTGCTGTTTCAACCAACGCTAAGTTCCGTTTTGTCCAATTTGATTCCGTTTTCTCCTAGGGCCGTTTTGGCACCGTTCCTTTTTCGCTATAACAACGTATTAAAAGCTTATTCCAAATTCCAAACAGAGTACCCATCAACATATCATATTATTACTACCAATCAAAGACACTTCAGTGTTCTCTCCGTAAATTGGTCAAGTAGCTCCCTCCTCTTCAACTTTGACATGGTACTTTAGTCTTTAGTACATTGCAACCTACATCATTAGTATATCACACAACTTAGGTTGCACTATACCACATAAAATGCTCTCAGAGCATAACACAATATTAAAAGCTTATTTCCAGTTCCTAACAGTGTTTACATACTTACATCCAAATATCTAAAGTACTTGAACTTTAATTGGATGTAAGCACGGAAATATATATAAATGAAATGAAAACAAGAATCACTACACGCAAATATACCCATTAGCTTGAGTCATCGTGAATACCAGTAACAGCCCTTTAACGTCCGAACTCATCACTGATTTGGCTACTATTCGTCCCAGCCAGTACACCACACCACGACTGGTATTCCAAAGGCTGTGGTATGTGCTATCCTGTCTGTGGGATGGTGCATATAAAAGATCCCTTGCTGCTAATGGATATTTTAGCGGGTTTTCTCTCTAAGACTATAGGCCTATGTCAAAATTATCAAATGTTTGACATTCAATAGCCGATGATAAATAAATCAGTGTGCTCTAGTAGTGTCGTTAAACAAAACAACTTTAACTATCTCATAGGAGTGGGCACATTGGGCTACTATTCGTTCCAGCCAGTGCACAACGACTGGTTTATTAAAGGCCGTGGTATGTGTTATCCTGTCTGTGGGATGGTGATTATAAAAGATCCCTTGATTCTGATGGGAAAATGAAGCGGGAAACATAAATCAACGTACTCTAGTGGTGTCGTTAAACAAAACATAGGAATATACAAGTGTAACCAGGTGTTAAATTATAATTAATTATGAAAGATTTCAATTGAATATTAATTATAATATATTAAGTATTTTTAAAAACTAATTTGTAGGAGTCGATCTTTAAATATAAAATAGTTAAAGAAAGGTGTGTTGTCTATTTCATCTTTTGTGTTAGCAATGGTCATTGTTTATTGTGTTGGGTTTGTTAGTAGTTGTTAATTCACGTGCGACGATGACAGTTCACGCAAGACTGATGACTCGACACCGAGACATGCACTGCATGCTTTTGGACTACGCCCTTTTTAACTAGATTTTTCCTAATTGTCATCAGAAGCAGACAGTCCATACTACTGTATCAAATTATTCTGCAGAGAATAAGTGCTTAATTATTATATATATTTTTTAAACACTGCTGCATTTCAAGTGTCTGATCAAATAGACATTGTGGATGTCTGGTTTTTCCAATTGGCCTACAATAAAACATTGGAACCACAAGAAGTGTTGTCTTTACTTCTGCCCCGGGTTACACAAGTCCCAGGCGTTTGTGCCTTTTTGCAAATAACATTTCCCATTTTACCAATTTTAGAAACCTAATTATTTGGCCTAACAGACTGCGGCATCTGAGCTCTCTTATTCCGAACCCACCGCATCATCGGGCGTTACTAGTAGTGATCAGTGGTTTTCGAGGCTAACCCCCCCCCCCCACCCCCCAACCACCCCAAAACAAGCCGGTCTCTGGTCAGACCAAAGTTCAAGAACTGATGCGGCGATGCGACTTTTTTTTAAAAAGAAAAGAAAAAAAAGAAAAAGAGAGAGCATAAAATGGATTGCACAGAAAATTTGCGTATTTTAAGGGTTTTTTACGTCCTCCTCATCTGCCTTGGTCCATCCTCAATGGTCATGGTGCCCCCTCCTCTGCCTTGGTCCATCCTCAGTGGTCATGGTGCCCCCTCCTCTGCCTTGGTCCATCCTCAGTGGTCATGGTGCCCCCTCCTCTGCCTTGGTCCATCCTCAGTGTTCATGGTGCCCCCTCCTCTGCCTTGGTCCATCCTCAGTGGTCATGGTGCCCCCTCCTCTGCCTTGGTCCATCCTCAGTGGTCATGGTGCCCCCTCGTCTGCCTTGGTCCATCCTCAGTGGTCATGGTGCCCCCTCCTCTGCCTTGGTCCATCCTCAGTGGTCATGGTGCCCCCTCGTCTGCCTTGGTCCATCCTCAGTGGTCATGGTGCCCCCTCCTCTGCCTTGGACCATCCTCAGTGGTCATGGTGCCCCCTCCTCTGCCTTGGTCCATCCTCAGTGGTCATGGTGCCCCCTCCTCTGCCTTGGTCCATCCTCAGTGGTCATGGTGCCCCCTCCTCTGCCTTGGTCCATCCTCAGTGGTCATGGTGCCCCCTCCTCTGCCTTGGTCCATCCTCAGTGGTCATGGTGCCCCCTCCTCTGCCTTGGTCCATCCTCAGTGGTCATGGTGCCCCCTCCTCTGCCTTAGTCCATCCTCAGTGGTCATGGTGCCCCCTCCTCTGCCTTGGTACGCGAAATATTTTCTTTTGCATTTTCCATATAGCCAAGATGACTTTTATGACTTCGACTTTGGCCGCACATGTTTTTAAAACAAGCCATGCAGCATGCTACTCATTCAGAACAACATGACCTGTGTTAGTTAGAAATTAAACACAACTAATGGTCCAAGCCAACATATAGACCTTGCTTTAATGGACTATTTTAATAGTTTTAAGAGAAAGCAATGCAGTTTTTATTTACTAGGTGGGACCAGTAGTCTATGGGTTGAAGCTTTTCATTACAAGCACATTTCCCCGTTATTATTTGGACGATCTCTTAATTTTGTATTCAGCTAATGGCGAATACGAATTCAGCTATGATACAAGTCTCTGTTCAGTGCACCGAATATTCGAGAATATCATAACACTCCTAAGTTACTCCACTTCCATATAATGACAAAATTGTTCTAAAAGCTTTTTTTAATATTTTATCAATTAATATCAAAAACTACGAGCGAGTTTTAACGGTTCAGATGGGAGATGTTTGGCAACTAACCCCAAAATCTCAACGATAAAACCGTTATCCGCGATCAGTGAATGAATGAATGAATTAATGTTTAACGACACCCCAGCACGAAAAATACATCGGCTATTGGGTGTCAAACTATGGTAATTCAAAATATGAAGTGATTATCCGCGATCAAGACAGTATCTCTGCACATTGCAGAGTCGAATGGACATTTGAAAAAATAGTGAGTGATTCCATAAATATCTATCTAGTGCCTCGCCTATAAGAGGACAGCCACTCCCAAGGAGATCAATTACTGGACAATACATCTTTCCTGCACCGCCCAAAAGAGGACTGCCACTCCCAGACTAGTTTTCCAAATCAAGACTAGCATAGGACAGAGCTCACTGGAATAAAGATTTGCTGTGAAGACATGCACTCATGAATAACTATCAAAACTGATGATATCAGGTGTTTGCGATGAGGACATCCTACCCTACTGGTGGCTCCCGTTATGAGTGTGCCACCAAAATTGTTAAGTCTGTCACTTAATTAAAACGATGAAAAAAAAAGTACAAGATTTTTACCAAAGAGATGAAAAAGATGCACAAGTTCAAACCATGAAATAGCATCAGCCATCATTTTAGTCAGTGATGCATCGTATTTGGTAGATATAGTCTCCAAATGTCTATCAGAAAACATTTTGAATGCTCTTAGGAGTGCGTGGACATCGTAACCCTAATGGAACAACTTACTAGTATGTGCCAGAATGATATTTGGCAGTGTGTGAAACATGCATACAATGAGCATGCCCTGAGGTATCTTAGAAGTTGTAATATTTAGACATCAAAATCTGGAGCAGAAGGTATATTGCTCGACATAAGGGAAAATTGACTATTGGAAAATTGAAGTCATCCTCTTTGACATACAGCTTCGTTTGGAGACCTCTTAAGCATTCAACCTTAATGTCTGTTCCTATTTTTGAAGACAAATGTTGGATATGATCAAATTTTTGACATTCATAAAAATTATATATGTAGGTATTGAAGCACACATTCATGCTTCTTTTTAATTTACTAACCTTTTTTCAAGGTTATATATCACGGTCAAGGCCATATCCTCAAAATGCAGTATTTTGCATATATTTCCGTATTTTGAGGAAATGTGGCTGTGAATGGTGCGTATATTGCATTTTAAATAATAAGACTAACCATAATTATTATAAAATAAACAGGTAACATTTAATTTTATTCAGTTTCAAGGTCATACATAAAAGTTAAATCTATGTCCTAAAATAACGCATATTTTGCATGTGTTCTTATATGCTCACATCTATTCTTTGATAGTTAATGATAACAAGAGCAACATATCCAAATATCAGTAGTTTCATTTGATTATACAATCCTGAATTCGAACGCTGTAACATTGATTTTCGAATTTTATCATGTCACAACACTACTTATTGGAATTACATTGTACATTGGGGTAACAGCCGAGCCAAATAACCACGATATCAAAACGTAGTAACCTGATATTTGTTTTTATCATGCGACCGCTTTCAAGTTATATTTTTGTAATATGTTTCAGTCAAAAGCGGTATAGAAACTACTTCCCGAAGTTGGACAATAGCAGGTGCCCCAAAGCATCTTGGGAATGGCATAGCCAGCCTAAAATTTATGTGTTTTCAAATTTTAAATAAAATACTTTGATTATATTTCAAAGTCTGTTGTGTCACATTACAATTGTTGCACCCTTTTCTATGAAAATAAACTTAAGTTTATGTGTGACCTGAAGATCTACATCATTGGCTGCTAGTGACTCTGGCGTCAGACGCTGTTCCCAATGTAAACATTCTTTGCAGAAAGCTACTTGCGTTTTTGTTTCAAAATGCTTAAAACTACATTCCCTGGAATATTTTTATTATTTAAGCATATAGAACAGAAAATCCAATTACGTTTGGTGCATATATGACGCCGCACTCCGCATTGGTTTCACTACGCTGGCTTATCCAATCTAATTAAAATTAGTTCCACTATTACATGTGGATCTAACAGCAGCCAGTTGTAGCTCATGTCCACCAATCAAAACCTTACTTGCAGAATCATGCCAGTGATTTCAAAATAATTTGAAAATATTCCGAATTATCCTGAGGGTATACGATATGTTTCATGTGAATTACGAATGCCTTATTTAGACCAGTAGAACTAATTTTAATCAGATTGCTAACAACACTGCGTAGTCTCCAATGTCTAGGTAACAGTTCGTCTGTAAATAATAATTTAAATATTGACCAATCACACTTCGCCTTTTATAACGTTATTTGGGAGCATACAAATTCTAAAAATATCGGGCGAGTCTATTTCAGTGGCCGCAGTACAGCGAACCATGTCAATACGTACGGGATGGGTTATCAGTCTTCAGTTTTACATTAAAAATTATTTATTCATTTATAAAAAAACAACTAAATAAGTCTTCAGTTTTACATTACAAATTATTTATTTTATAAAATAAAACATGTTTTAAGGCATTCGTAATTTACACAAAACATGTCATATACCCTCAGGATAATTCGGAATGTTTTCAAATTATTTTTAAATCACTGGCATGATTCTGCAAGTAAGGTTGATTGGTGGACATGAGCTACAACTGGCTGCTGTTAGATCCACATGTAATAGTGGAGCTAATTTTAATTAGATTGCTGGCTTATCCAGGTCAAAAACAAAGCTAGTATTTTGAAAGTGGGACACTTTTGACGGGCTCGTACCGATCTCGGTTTTCATTTGCTTATCACAAGTATAGAATTCCCCAACAAGAGATCACGCGAGATTTCGCAATTTTTGAACAAATGTAACTGTCTTGATTGAGGGGTCGTCTCATATCTCCAAAACAGTGGTCGGTGAGTGAGGGATTTGCCTTGAAATTTCGACAGTGGCCAGCTGTTGGCATACGCGTTACATGTAAGGGGGTGTTACTAATTACGTAACGCTCTAGGGGTAGAGGAAGAGGGTACTGTGTTCGATTTACGTACCATTTTTCAAGACTATATGTTATATTTATTCATTACTTAGACCTAAAAAGGTGGGTTTTTTTAAATGCGCGGTGAGTCTAGGATCGATCCCCATCAGCGGGTATACAAAAAGACCATGGTATGTGATATCCAAGGCGCGTGTGCAGGGATTTCAGCGGGCTTGGGGTTATAGACTGTGTTGAGCGAAGTTTATATGGGGCCATGCTCCCCCATAAAATACATTTCAATTTTTTTTTAAGCTTGGGCAAGTAAGGGTTTCGACCTCCAATACCCTCCCCCTGCACATGCACCCGATTCCTCTCTAAGATTATATGTCAAAATTACCAAATGTTAGACATCCAACAGCAGATGGAAGGATAGGATATGTTTTATTTAACGACTCACTCAACACATTTTATTTACGGTTGTATGGGGTCGGATGATTATTACATCAATATGCTTTATCTCTGATGTCGTTAAACAAACCCCCCCCCCCCCCAACTTTACCCTTTCCAAACGAAATAATATTTATTTGAATTTGTCGATTTTAACACGTAAAATTAAGAAGTGAAAACGTTCATTGTCTACTTTAGTATATTTTATTTAAAAAATATATACATGATTAATGTGTTACTAGTATACAAACTAAACTTTGAAAGTTCTACTAACACTTTATAAAAGATCAATTCTGAAATAGGAAGGTACGACTGTCGATAATACGTTGTCAAGATCCAACCGGTTTGAACTAAAGACTCTAGTACCGTATCCTCAACCGAACGTTCTTCGTACAGCGCAAGATTTCTCTTTTAATTTTTTGAGACGAACCCTACAATTTGAAATCGGCAAACGCACGTGTTAACTGAAACTGACAACAGGCTGTCGTTTGTGCTTTGCCGAGCTATGGCGGCACAGGCGACGAATCAAGCGTATACGTTTGACGATATCCGTTCATAGCGAACACACACGACTTATTTAAAAGTGCATTTGAGCTTGTATTTCACATTTGTACATGATGTTATAATATGGTAACCAGATAATGTAACTTTAATTAAAAACACTGGCTAGTTTCGAATGGGAGTGAATAATGGAGAATTGACAAATAAGAGGTAATTTGACGTTACAGGAAGTGTAAATGTTGTATTTATTTATGCAGTTCAACAGTTATTGCTGTAAATGGATGTTTGAAAAATTAGAAAACGATCTATCTGAAAATTGAGCAAACATTCGTCATGCGCTTAACTCATTTCCTAGTGACATGATAACACTTCCTATAAAAAAAAAGTAGTATCGGAAATAGAATAAAAATGATTTTCGTCAATTATTTCTTTCATATTAAACTGACAAATAAATATTTAGTAAATACCTATTTAATGATACTGTACCTAATTTAGCATTTACTTGTTTGGACTCTCAATGATGTACAAGGGGGTGTTTACTCTTGAAATTAAAATAAAGATGTCAGTAAACAGGAGATTTGTGACCTTTATTGGAACAGACTATAACATATTTTGATGAATATGTGTCAATTTCCTAAAACAAACGTTTAATTTAAAACTGCAAGATAACTGATTATTTTGAATTGCAGCATAAATTATTAATTTTGACCAGCATATTTAGTGAATATAAATTCAATATAAATACAGTAGAAATGTACACAATCTTGCAACCACTTAAAGGTGCTATATCAGAAGTTATATGTGATCATTTGTTTGTCATAAAGATTCTCCAATAAAAATGTATTTTCTACTAGTAGATAAAATAATTTCCTATACTCTTAATTATGGGTAGGTGTAGTCTTTAAATGTTAAAGCAAAATTTAATAAAAACATGATTTGCAATAGCTGTCATTATGAGACTTTGAGATAGCACCTTTAATACCGGAAAGTAGATCACAAACTCAAAATGGTTATTCACAGTTTTGCTCAAAAGTTACTTATAAATGTCTACAGATATTTTGTTTTGGAGAGGAATAGGGGTAAACCATCATCAGAAACAGTCCCTCACATATTGAAACAACAATGAAATTGACATATGTTGACGAAACTTTGTTATAGTGTGTTCCAATAAAGTTCACAAATCACCTGTTTACTGACGTATTTCTTTTAATTTCAAGAGTAAACACCACCTTGTACATCAGTGAGAGCCAAAACAAGTAAATGCTAAATTAGGTAGACTATAATTAAATATATATTTACAAAATATTTACTGGTCTCTTTAATATGTAAGAAATAATCGATGAAAATAATTTTTATTCTATTTCCGACAGCACTTTAGTGACATGATAACACTTCGAATTATCAGGTAGGGGTTATCAGGTCGATAGGAAGCATGGTTGCATGATAAAAACATATATTAGATGCCTTTTCTACTACTACTACTACCATTTTCCCACGTGGTGGTAATAATACTAATTCGAGATGAAGGATCAGTGGGCTGACCCCACCTTATATTGTACTGATAATGTTATTTCACTACATTATGTTAAAGACAGAGCTAGTTATCACGAGTAACAGTGTGTGGTAATACAACGCTGTATGCAGTCAAAACGTACCAAAGCGGAAGAAAAGTAATGCATTTTAGGGCCAAAATGCAAGTTTGTTGGAGAGTGAACATTAGACATTCTTTCCATTCAAGCCATGAAACACATTACATGTACCTAAACTAGATACTAAGTGTACCGGTATTTCATTTAAAGAAACTTGGCTGTTTATTTAGTCAAAATAATAATCTTAATAGAGTCTTCATGTTCTTTCAACTTGAATGAACGAAGGATGCACTGAACATATTTTATTTACGGTTATATGGCGTCAGACATATGATTACGGACCACACAGATATTGAAAAAGGAAAATCATTTGCCACCACACAGTGGACTGTCCTTTCGATTAGTAGCATGGGATCTTTTAAATGCACCATCCCACGGACAAGACATCATATACCACGGCCTTTGTTATACCAATTGTAGAGCACTGACTGGCATTTAATGCATTTTGCTAGACGAGTGTTGTGCTACAGTTAAGAGTCTTCACCACAATCTAAACTGAAATGAACTCTTTAGACACATATGCAAACAAAGGACTGGGGAGATTCTAACACATTAAATGTATTTGACCAAACCTTTGACAACAACCTAATCTGTCTTTTCACAAAAACACCAGTGAGGATGTTATGAAAAAGCCCAACAAAAACAAGACTTTCTATCAAAGACATGAAGTTTATATTTAAAAACTGATGCTTGATCAGGATACATTTGGTAAACTATAGGGAATTTTACACAAATTTGTAATTCAACTGATCCAGGTTAATAGTTATACAGACTAACAACAGAAGGACAGAAAGTGTTACACAGAATCCTCAGAGAAAAATATAAAATACATAGAAATATTCATCCCAATATTTACATTAAAATAGCAGCCTTTTTTGTCAATAAGGAATTGCAAGTCACATCGAGCTATTTCTCGTTCCAGCCAGTGCACCACGACTTGTATATTAAAGGCCGTGGTATATGTTATCCTGTGTTCTGTGGGATGGTGAATGTAAAAAATCCCTTGCTACTAATGGAAAAGTGTAGCGGGTTTCCTCTCTAAGACTATATGTCAAAATTACGGAATGTGCTCTACTGGTGTCATTAAACAAAACCCCCTTTTCACATTCAAACTGTGACGTCACGTTATAACATGTTGGTGACCCGTATAGAATTTTGCAATAATATATATTTATAAATAGTAAAAGAAAAATGAAATTATTTGATATATATTTATTGTGGGCATGTAATGTAAGGTATAATCTTTGTATTTCACAAAACAAATTAATAAATATTTTTTGTCATTAACAACTTTGAGACCATCCCTTTAATAAGAAATACTAATTGAACGAGCTTCCGGTAAATACTAATATTTAAGAAAACCCCCATAAGAACATTCATTGGGCATGTAATGTAAGGTATAATCTTTGAGACAATCCCTTTAATAAGACATAACAATTGAATGAGCTTCCGGTAAATACTAATATTTAAGAAAACCCCCATAAGAACATTCATTGGGCATGTAATGTAAGGTATAATCTTTGAGACAATCCCTTTAATAAGACATAACAATTGAATGAGCTTCCGGTAAATACTAATATTTAAGAAAAACCCCATAAGAACATTCATTGGGCATGTAATGTAAGGTATAATCTTTGAGACAATCCCTTTAATAAGACATAACAATTGAATGAGCTTCCGGTAAATACTAATATTTAAGAAAACCCCCATAAGAACATTCATTGGGCATGTAATGTAAGGTATAATCTTTGAGACAATCCCTTTAATAAGACATAACAATTGAATGAGCTTCCGGTAAATACTAATATTTAAGAAAACCCCCATAAGAACATTCAGTGGGCATGTAATGTAAGGTATAATCTTTGAGACAATCCCTTTAATAAGACATAACAATTGAATGAGCTTCCGGTAAATACTTATATTTTTGGTCATTAACAATTTTGAGATTACCCCTTTAATAAGAAATACAAATTAAATATTAATACATCAGAAACAACAACAACAACAAAACTCATTCAGTGTGAAATATTTTATTTTAAAAAGTCGTAAACTTACAATAATGAAACCCTAAATAAAGAGCACCGCACGTACAACACAGAACAAGGTAAGTATTAATAAACTTGCGAATTGCTTGGAAAAGATACAGAATGTTAACAGTACGAACACTTATATAATATTGTCTGAAAAGCAATGCTGTACCGCGACGCATGTTAAAACAGCAATCGTAAAATAAGCTTTGCTTTTTATTTGTTAAATTCGCTGTCTACTACAGTACTAAACTACATACATTATAATAGATGTAAGTTCAATACATCAGTAATTGCTCCGTAATTGATACGAAAATAACAATATCGTTATTAGTATAGCTGGCAAGTCTGTACATATTATGAGAAAATAAAAATAAAATAAAAACAAAGTATAGATTTGTTTTAAAAATAGCTCTAACTATACGCGTATACATGTACTGCGTCTACAACGTCGAGAAAATATATTATAGCTATGTACCTATCTGGAACACGAATAGAAGACTACTGACACAAGGCCAGACAAACGTGATGACGTAGATTCCAGGACTGACATCGTTTGTACCGTGGCCCAACACCATTGTTTAAAATGTCAAAAATATATCGCTGCCATTCCGAGATATAAACAGGAAATGTTTTCGTTATTTTGTCTTCACAACCTCTGATTAAATACAATATGAACAAAGAAAGACATTGTGGTACGATGTTGCCATGATTCGAACAGGCTTAAAATTGTCGAAAACGTTATTTCGTTAGTTTTCTCAACATACCATGAGAATCACTTCTAGGGCCTATTTCACACAGCTCTCTAAGGCAGCGATGTATCATCTTTAGATGATTTAACTTCTTTTTTTTTGCACTGTACTGTGAGATCGCAAAGTTGCGAGGTTTTAGCGAATTAGGCCCCACTACTGTTAAAAGAGTTCTGTCACGCTCACAAATGTGGAATAGCAACAACTGTAATTTTTCGTAACTCGGTTGTATTCTTCAATCTAAAATAACCTCTCGAAATAGCATAAAGCTGTCGTTAAAGTGCTTTCCTAAAACAAAACCACTCACGCTTGGACACTTTAACAGTGCGTTTAGATCAACCCTCGCTATGCAATGACTTCAATTCATTAAAAGTGGACTGAAATACATTTGCAAAAACATCCCCTCGTTTTCTAACCGTGTCACTATAAATAAGCAAGGTGTTAGAACATAACAGTAAATACGCCGATGACTGATTGCTATGCACAATGAAAATATTTTCTTTTCTTTTTAATAAAGTGAAGAAAAAAAAAGAATGGTTATGTTCATTATGTTTGGTGTTTGTTTAAAATCGTATTATTCATGGTATGTTGACAAATATCCAACGAGTACACTGAAGCCCACAACCAGCTGCCTACATTGTACAGCACGATAGTTCGTGTTAACGTCCCAGTAACAACAATAATGCGTGCCAGTATAGTGACGAGTATGCCCAATACGTTAACGAAAGTGTCAAACAAGCACCCACCCCACCCACCATACCCGGGGATACCAGACGTACACTGTATCTTTATTCACAAGAATCAAAAAAAAAAAAAAAAAAGGGAAGAAAAAGAAAAGAACCCAGCAATATGTTATCTTACAGCAGCCACTGTGTCCCAGTCGGCCTATTTCACGATTCTGCTGTCTATACCTCTAAGATGCTACGGGTTGAGCACCATAATCAGAAAGTCTTTTACCAGTACAGTCTAAGCGCGGTTTATAGGATACTATCAGAAGCCAAAATAATAATAATAATAGAAGTAATAATAGTAACAATAAGACTACAAGCTACGATCTGTGAGCCGAGTGGACAGGTGGCAGCCGATAGTTCGCTCTATGCTAATTGGTCTTGGAATGGTGGCAGATCCTCGTCTTTGGAATCAGTTTAACCTGATCTGGGGATCTTCACGATGCAGGTGGCCTTTTCCTGTTGGAAGAAATAACACACAACACATTACAAACACTGATAACATAGACACAGAGGATAGAATAATTACAAATACTGTTAATGAACACACAGAAATACTCAATATCAAAGCCGTGATATGTGCTATCCTATCTTTGGCATAGTGCATATAAAATAACCCATGCTACTAATGGAAAAATTTAGCGGGTTTCTTCTCTAAGACTATATGTCAAACTCAGCAAATGTTTGACATCCAATAGCCGATGATTAAAATAAATCAATGTGCTCTAGTGGTGTCGCTAAACAAAACAAACAGAAATACTCAACTGACAGTATTTGCGCGCCAAATGGATAGATATAATCAGAATTGGAATGCATTATGTGAATACAGATTTCTGTTTAAACTCTTAGTCTACGTGATAATGTTTCTTAGAAAGCGATATTCTAAATTATAGTATTTAGCAGTTCCTTCATAAAATGCTGGACCTCAGACGACTACGTGTTAATATTTTAAGCCCTTAATATAAACAATGATCGGAATCCATTCATACGGAATGAAACTACTACTATATATTTTATTAGAGCCATAAGCTGTATTAAGACTATAATCGACCCCCGCCCATCACCTCGTATTCTCTACTATGTTCTAGAATCTAACCCCTGTTGCCGTGTTGTGTGGATCACTACTTACAGGTGGCATACTACCAAAGACGAAATTTCCGTGTCAAAGTTCGAGGTGTAGCGTCAAATATTTACGGAGTAAAAACAGCTGTGGCTGTGATTGGTAGCAATATGTGACATTGATTATTTGTGCAAATACTATTATCCATTGGCAATAAATAAATAAACTTTTATTTGTTACACAGTTGTTATGCAGTATACACCAGACGTTGAAACTAATGCAGGGTACCCCCGCCCCCCCCCCCCCCCCCCCCCGTAAAAGGAACAGCAATTTTCAGCAAAAATTACGCTTGCTAATAGAAACATTAATTAAATATCTAAAATGGTATATGACCTGCTCCCTCCCATTTTCTTGCAGGTAGATTAAATATGAGGTGCCACACTTTTTAATGGCGTACTGCCTGGATCTGTTGATATATATATATATATATATATATATATATATATATATATATTAGGAATTTATTTGGTCTATTGGAACCTACAACGTTCTGGCTATCGAGCAGATATATGTTTGTCAGCTCCTCGGCCAGGCTCCACAGGTCGATTTCTGCGGTGTCGGAATCACGTGACTTGCTCTTGCTGCGGTTTCCGGTTATGCTATATATCTGCAAATACATTGGATTCATTCAGTTATGCTACATGTCGATATACGATACGCCGTTTTGCAAAGATTTTAAACAACTATCTAAAAATAAAAAAGATGAGAAAGAAAAGAAAGGAAAAGCCAACAAAACACACGAACTTTGAAATAAAACTTTTGTTTTGGTTGTAATTTTTCAAACAAACTGGTTTGAATTTTGTTTTAACTTTCGCTTTACTTGGATTTATAGGAAATATGATCTAAGTGAAACTGTTATTGGAAACCAGCTAATGTTTAGAATGCATATAATTTAAGCAATATCATACTTCAAAGATCAGATTAATTTGAATGTGTATGTGTATGTGTATTTGATGGTGTGAAGTATATAATATGTTTAAATATATTGTTTATACACGTGGATATGTGTAAATGAGTGTGTTGCGTTGTATATGTATTGTGATCTGTGTGTGTGTGTGTGTGGTTCTGTTGTATTATGTGTGTGTGCGCGTATGTGTTGTGGTGTGTGTTATGGTGTGAGTGGTGTGTTATGTGTGTGCGTGCGTACGTGTGTGTGTTCGCGCGCGTACGTTGGTGTTCGGGTGTGTAATATTTAAAGTAAATTAATAAAACGTGGCTCTCACCTTAAACTTCTGTCCAGGTTTCAAAATCAAACCATCTGGGAACTTGTACTCGAACGGATGGGGCTTATTGTCTAAGACCCTTTTGATTTTCCATCCACTCAAATTCACTTCCTGAAAAATAAAACGCATTATCATATTGATGTGGAATGTGTGTGTGTGTGTGTGTGGGGGGGGGGGGAGGGGGTGTGTAGCGACATGAGGTGGAATACCAAGGGAACTTTGGGGGAGGTTTGGATGGGGATCGTAAAAAAAACAAGAGAAGAAAATTAATATATAATAAAATTATAACTATCGCAAAATTTAGGGGGGGGGGGGAGGCCTGGGTCCCTGCCCCCCTAGATCCGCCTATGGTTTCAGACTGTCGACTGTCACAACGAAGTTGGCCAACTCGACGTTTGGGTTGTAATTTCTGGAGTTACGCTCAGATTAACAAGTATCAAGTCGTTGGAGTTAAATACTATGAGAATCGAGTTGTAAGAGCGCTCAGACTAGCAACTGGACAGTCGTAGAAGGCGTGAGAGCAGAAAATTGATCAACTTTGTCGTGGCAGTTGGTAGTCTTAGCCTAGCATAAGTTGATAATTGTAGCCGTAACTATTACAATAGCTAACGATTTGTGCCCTATCCGTATCGTGATCCATATCCGTGTATGTGTCAACACAGCTGAAAGTGCTATGTTAAAGTTACAATAATGTCGATTCCCACCAAAAATATTAAAACAATTTTGCTTTGAAACATATATATATATATATATATATATATATATATATATATGTATATATATATATATATATATATATAAGGGGGAATCTTAAGTGTGTCACACCCATTAACTAGTGACGTCACTGTTTTATGCGCACACATTCAACACACTAAGTTTACCCAGAATGTTTTACGGTTAACTGACAACAGAGACAAAGATGGTGACCATGCCATATTTAGCCACAAATTATTCGGGAAACCCCTCTTGTCGTTCAGTGCAAGACTTGTTAAAAATAGTACTCTACAGTTAATTATTGAACGATTATGAGTGGGATCGATTAATTTGTAGTTATTTATTACTAATAAATATGAAAATAACGAAATATTGAAGTTTCAACGAAACGTTACCGGTGTGCCTCCTCGTGTGTTTCCGTTATGTTCGATGGTGATGTAGCGTCCCTGGGTGTCGACCTCGTTGAAGGCGATGGCTCCACGACACGACCTCTGAATCGTCATCTTCCTCTCGGATGAGCTCATACCTAGAACAAGTAAGCATTAGACACTGTAGATCTCCTGTTCTATACGGGATTCTAGTTAATACTGTCCATATGTCTCCCACCTGGTTATTCGTGGAATCATTTACACAGAGGTCAGTAAAAAGTATTCCCCTTTAGTGACAATGTAACGAACATGTTGTTTTCGGGGAAACGAGTCTATTTAATTTGTTAAAGGAGAAGGAAAAAATTAAAGAACGAAGATGATAACCGTTTTTGAACATAGTATCAAACGTCCATCATTACGCTCGTTTTAGGATTTTGATAAGATAGTTTTAGATATTAATTGTTTTTACTAAAACCAATGGTCGAATTTCTGCAGTAATTTGTACTTGAGGAAATGTTTCTGCCTTATTGGTGTCAATTATTTAAATGCACACTTTTTTGGTTCCTTAAGACTATTGTGTTAAAATGCATGCAAGCCGTTGACGTAATGCTTTATACATCAAGAAATATGTTTAATAAAATTGACGCATAATACACCAACTACACATCTGTAAGATGTATAATGTCATGCATATTTTCATGCAGTTTAGTTTCTTGTTTTTCATGCACACATACATTTGCACTGGCTGTATGTAACCACATTTATAAGGTCATAACATCAACGGCTTCAAGTAAACATTTATGATGTCTCTAATCTAGAGATAATGGACAAACAGACAGACAGTAACATACAAAATATACCATTAAAACATATCATACAGGTGACTCTTTATAGAGACACTATGTACACTTAAAAAACACACATTCATGAACAAGACGAACAACTGGTTTACTTCACTATTTAGTTATCGTCTGCTGAAACATAATGATATTCTTTAAATGTATGAACAAATTTATCCTTGCCCTAAGCACCAACCCCGTAATAAAAACCTGCTTGCCACGGGCCATCGGCAGCACAAACATGCAGACGACACACAGACATGCAGACGACACACAGACATGCAGACGACACACAGACATGCAGACGACACACAGACATGCTGTAGCTTAAGTATTAGTTTTGAAAAGCTCTTTTGTTAGAATCGTTGACATCAAGAATAGGTAGGCCTATTTTACTGAAGGAATAAGCTAGTATAGTTGGTTTTCAATTAAATTTGTAAATGATTTAAAATACAATATAACCATGTACTAAAAAAAACTATTTGAAGGAAAACACAGGGGTCGAAATTGGCTAAATGTGTGTCGGACATTCGGTCCGAAAAGATATAAAATGTACCGGCCTGAATCAAAAGCATCCGGACCAAACATGAATTACAAAAACTAATATGTGAATATAAAGGTAAAATAAATGTTGGCCCGACGGGACGACAGTCAAAAACATCTCCCGGTCGGGACGACAGCTCAAAAGATCTCTCTGTCGGGACGACAGTGTTTCCACCTCTGAATTAAACACTATAGTATAGATAGGATTCTGATCTTTTAATAACAAATGCTAGAAAACATATTATGAAGAGAACTTTTAAAACTCTAGTATTAAGAAACCAAGCTACAAAAATGTCTACTATTCAAAAAGTATTAAAGAAAAAACTTAATGTTTCTACTTTTTAAAACTATTGAAAACGTCGTTTCATCTGTTTCAACTGATCTATCTAACTATTGCAAAATACTAAAACAATGGAATAATAAAAATAAAAAAAATTACTAGAAAAATGTTATGACACTGAACATAAACAACTAATGTTTTATTAGGGTTCATGATGCGGTTTTCACTAGAATTGTATTAGAAAGCAACAAGCATTCAGCTAGATTTCTCCAGCTTACATTTACTGCAGCCGTCTGCGACAACGGGGGGGGGGGGGGGGGGGGGGGGGGGGGGGGGGGGGGGGGGGGGGGGGGGGGGGGGGGGGGGGCGGGGGGGGGGGGGGGGGGGGGGGGGTGGGGGGGGGGGGGGGGGGGGGGGGGGGGGGGGGGGGGGGGGGGGGGGGGGGGGGGGGGGGGGGGGGGGGCAAGTATGTAATTCACTATTCAGAGTTCTTTCCCTTTAATTGCTCGCCATCTCTGGCAAAAAGCTAAGAGCGTTCGACAACCATCGGATGTGTTCAAATTTTGATCTTCAACTTGAGCTAATTTATTATTATCATTTATTGATAATGAACATGTTTTAATAAAAAAAATTCACTCATATACCAAAGTCATTTTGAGATGCATGCATGCACATTTA
Source organism: Gigantopelta aegis (assembly GCF_016097555.1). Classification (NCBI taxonomy): domain Eukaryota; kingdom Metazoa; phylum Mollusca; class Gastropoda; order Neomphalida; family Peltospiridae; genus Gigantopelta; species Gigantopelta aegis. Next base: position 7,766,134 of record NC_054708.1, on the reverse strand, counting down.
AAAAAAAATTTTTTTTAATAGAAAATAGAATACATCAGATTGTTGCCGAATATCGCAGGGAATTTCATGCTAGGAACAATATTCAATCATCCTTACCTCCTCGATGATCCATACCTAGTGAAATCAAACGACAAAACTGTTACCTTGTCCAAACTCGTATTTTTGTACCAGATAGCCAATAAATAATTATACACTATTACTGCACCCACTTACCAATAACTGAACCGTTAAAACAGTTATTAGCGAAAAGTGAGCGTATCTGGTTCCATTGGTTCTGTTCGTGACGAGAATCCGAAACAGCCGAACTGTATGCGAAGCTATAGGACGTTGACGTAATTTACGTCAGGGCTTAGGAAGTTTCCTTCAAATACTGTACTGAATCTGAGGTGGCTTTTTTGTTTATCTTTAGTACCATGATACGCATCTAAAAATGTGAGGATAATGGAAACGAATACGAGTTTAAATTCTTAAACTTGCATACAGAACTGAACTTATGAATTGGGTAGTGGAAAGAAGGTACATAAAGAGTTACTTTCTTGGACTTGATGATCGTCTTAGGAATGTTGGTACTTTCTAGGAAAAAAAATCTTAATGTTTGTCCAAATAAACTTTATAAAAGGGTTTCTTTAACAACAGTTTTCTTGATGTTTTTTTTTTTTTTTTACATAAATAGATTTCGTCGTATGCATTCGATACGGGGGATCTGGGGTAGGAATTGTGGATCCTTTTTTGGTTTTCAAACAATCTAAAAATTTCACAGTTCGTTTTAAACAATAAGTGGAAGACAGCGATAACAGCCTCTTTATATGAAGCTAGATGACGCCACCTCTCTCCAGCACTGTTAAGTCCCGATCGTTTGTCTCGTGTTGATGTTAGTTGCTTCCTCAGACTTAATGATAGTCATAAACATATGTTGTACTTTTCGGTAAGGAAATGTTTAGTGCTTAGCCAAATGATCTTTATAAAATGGATCTTTAAAAACAGTTTTCCATAAATAGTACATTTCTTTTCTCCTTCCCTTTTTATTAAAACGGGAAACAATTCAACGTCTAGAGAATTCTTTTCGTGTGCACTTACTGTCGCCATATTATAGTATGATATATAAAATCATGAAGCATGCTAACAAGTTTTGTTTAATTTTGCAATTAATATGTAAATTATATGGTATCAATATGTTAAATGGCTCCACATCATCTGTGAGTCTGGGCTATAAAGTGTTTTGAATGTTGACAATCAGACGATACCTGTGTTTGTTAAACAGCCAGGTATAGCATTTAAACACCATCGATGTAGAACACACACGTGAGACCTGAAGCAACTAGCTTACGACGTCATCAATTTATCTAAACGACAAAACCGTTATCCGTTATCAAGACCATATTTCTGCACAATCCAGTCGAATGGACACTTGGTAAAATAGTTGTTGATTCCATATTTCTCTATCCAGTGCCTCGTCTATGGGAGGACAGCCACTCTCAAGGAGATCAATTACTGGACAATACATTAAAATAAACATGTACGATTGTCACTGATGCGTAGAAGTATAGGATGCACTGAGTTAGACATGGTCACGCATGACGTAATCACTGTTCTGAACGTGGTTCAGGGGCACGTTGTAATTATTCCATATCTCACGGAGTTTGTTTCGCGTGCTATGTATCTTGGCTGTCATTACGTGTCCCGCTTCACTACCAAAACAAAGCAGAACGAGTCTGGACTTAATGAGAAATGGACTGTCAAAAACAACAACGTTAGTTTCACCTTCGTGTAGAGCACCAGTCAAATATCTGTTTGTGGAAAGACAAAAACCGATGCTATTTTATTGCTTCTAAATTTTCCTGGTAATTGTATTAGTGGAATGATATTTTGGTGAAATAACTATAGTATTTGTGTCTTACGGATATCTAAAAGAGTTGATTCCTTTCCACTGAAAACATAAAAAGGGTGGGATCTAGCTCAGTCAATAGAGCGCCCGCCTGAGGTGCTTTCGTCGTAGGATCGAATTATCTCAGTGGACCCGTCTCTGATTGGGTTTCTTCCCGTTCCAACCAGTCCACCATGGCTGGTATATCAAAGGCCGTGGTATGTGCTGTCCTTTCTGTAGGAAAGTGCATATGAAAGATCCCTTACTACTTTCAACTCTAAGACTATACGTCAGAATACTACATACAATAGCCGATATGACATCCAATAGCCGATATGACATCCAATAGCCGATGATTAATAAATCAGTGTTCTGCAACTTTTTGAAAACATAAAATAATACACCACTTCATAATATTTTTTTAATTCAAACTGTTTATTATTATTATTATTATTGTTGTTGTTGTTGTTGTTGTTGTTGTTGTTGTTGATTTGTTGTTTGTGTTATTGTTAGATTTATTATTACAGAAATTTGGTAGAAAAGATAGCTGTTTTAAACAAATACATATTGAAATTTCCCAGAATTCCAGTTCTACTATACTCTGTATACAAAATAAAATACCTATACACGCCCATGTTTAATTTATGGAGTATTTACTCTGGTCAGTAACCGACTTTAAAAGTAATTTCCAGCATGCAATGTAGGCTATAATGCGACGTCAAACAATGTCTAATCTCACAAAATATGTCACGAACAAATCCGAGTATTTTTCAAGTCTTTAAATTGTATACACTAATACATGATAGCGTAATTTGTAATTCACGTAAATTAACTATATAATAGTGTTACTGTATATATGCTAGTCTTGTTTGACACCCAGTAGCCAAATTATTATTTTTATTGTGCTTGTGTATCGTTAATAATTCACTCATAATTATGCTAGGCCAAAACCATTATAGTTCATATGGTTCGAATATGAAAGTAGTTTTATTTTGTCACTGCAGTCACTTTACGCAGTATAAATAGACCGAATAATAATTGATTGTCTTTTAAATGTATAATTTTATTTCGTAATTTTTCTTATATTAAGTTTAATATTTATAAACTATCCAATATTAAAAGTAGGTTTTAAAAATATGCATTCTACAAAATCCAGAACCTTCTGTAAACATGCCATAGCATGCATTATAGTGAAATAAATTTAAATAACATTTTCTGTAAACATGCCATAGCATGCATTATAGTGAAATACATTTATATAACATTTACCTGTGTAATGTGATACAAGATACATGTATTTTGTTTTTACATTACACCTTTGAAAGCACGTAAAACACGCGTGGCTATTGGATGTCTGTGTGTACAGATGGTACAGAGAGCAATAATACACGCAGACGAGCATGAATAAACAATAATATGCTTTGATGATCTGAAATTGAAAGCAAACATAAAACATACACAATAATGACACATTGCAAAATTTATGCAGAGAGGAAAACCATTCAAATACTGGGTCAGTTGAAAACTAAATTAAAAACTGGTTGCATCATGCATTTCAAATCTCAATGTTTTCAGAAGTTTAAAAAAAAAAAACCCAACCACACACGTATGTGGTGAATGATAATATATGAAACCAAAAAATGCAACGAAAAATGATAGAAATCATTTTAAATGATGATTTATGTTAAATGAAATTTACTAAGACACAAAAACAAAACAGAAACAGAAACAAACAAAAACAAAAACAAAACAAAAACAAAGCAAAAAAAAGCAAAAATAAAACCCCCAAACCTCCCCACAAACAAACAACAAAAAACAAAATAAACAAAAACAACAAAAAACAAACAAAAACCCAAGCAGATGACATCACTGTTTAACTGAACGACGTCACATCGTTTACCAGCGTAATACCAGGGATGTTTAACTAGTGAACGTGATTGATGTTTTACTCAAGAACGCCCCCGGACCACCGTCACGTGACCCGAAAAGCACGCAACAGTGATTAATGAGAATCACTCCATCATCTAGTGTGTAAAGAGATCTTTAGCTTGTATTAAATCGCTCACATAAAAAAAAAAAAAAGAAATTGTGTTAGCTCCATAACCAGAGACGAAATGTATAGTGGTTAGAACATAACAAAAAGTATTTATGTAGAAACATATATGATTTAGTATTAGACTAAAGAGAAACGATTTTGAAATTTATCATATTATATTTAGTAACAAGATTTTGTGCTGATGTGAGTTGTTTGCCTGCAACAGAAAACCCCCGATATCTTTATTTGTGTGATCTTGATTTCAAGATATTAAGTTGAATAGTAACCCTTTTGACACTATGCTAAATAGGTGAATCATCAAGTAGTCCCTGCTGAAATCAATGGACCGTGCTCAGATTAATAACCGTGATATGAAAAGAAAGCCAGGCAGGTTTGTACTTATTGCACAAACTTTCCCATGGCCCCGCATAGACTCCATTGTGCACTCGATAGGTTTTTATGTACGATCCGGCGTTATTCGCCTGTAGTTAAATTTACTGACTGCTAGTTTTACAATGGGTGGATCGAAGTGGCTGTGTTTGCGCTCACGTCGATCTGTTAGCATACGTGTGCCTGTAGCAGGTTGTCACTGGGCTGATAACAGGTTCTACTGCTTACAAAACAGACAAGATAGATGTCTTGTTTGAAGCCACAGTTTCGTATTCGAGCAAATCTCGTGGCGGGTCTTTTGAAAGAAGTAATCTTTGAAAAATGTTTATGTTATGTTTAACTAGTCATCGTTTCTTTTTGATATTGTTTAAAAATGTATTATGTGTCATTTAAAAAAAACGTTTTATTTGTTTAATTGAATGTGCTAGTGTATATGTATACGTTTTCACCAGTCTTGTAACTCTTGCCAGACATTGTCTTAATGGTTGCTGCTGTGTCTTGTAACACTTCGAACTTGGTCTTGGTTTGAGATCTGCAACATTGGAGATTATCGCACTTGTCCCAGACCATCCTTTGTGAATAATTATTCAGCTCTCAGACTTGTCAAATGATTAACTGACCTTCTTGATATCCACGTAGATAATGAAGGCTAAGCAGTACTTTAAATGGAGTATTTATTATACAACAGAAGGTCTGTTGTGTGAATTACAACTGATGCCTCCTAAAGCAGGATTCCATTTTAAAACCGATTTAGTTCTTGTGTTATCTCAGATGCTCCTTTTTTGAAGGTTCAAACATGATGGGAGAAATCAGGTAGCGAACTTCAGTAAAGTGCACGATTCAAGGAAAAAACCCATCCTGACCCTCCCAAACTGATTTGTAACGAAAGGAATGATTTTTAAGTGTTGTAATTAAAATTCGTTTTAACTACAAAATGATTTGAAATTGTCTGACAATAGATTCGCTGAAGAGTAACTTAACATGGCTCTGGATTCAATGAAGATGGTTAACGATGAAACAAAAACTATTCAATTAAAAAGACTTGTTCTTTTGCATAATTATATTATGGTTTGAGTATAAACCTATTCAGTAATATTGGGTACATTTTGTAAATTTGATTTACATTTCTTTTTTATGTATGAATTTCGAAAACATTTGTGTTGATGTTAAATTACACATATCTAAATTTAGTAGTCAAAAAGAATTGTATTCAAATACGAAACATTTAAAATACATATAATGTAGACACCTGCAAAAATTAACTTTGGCTATATCCCTTTAACCGTTTTAATTGTGAACTAGTTTAGTGCATATTTGTTAACTTTTGCACTCAGTTTAATGTCGTGGCTCGTGGTTAAATACAGACCATGCAATACATGAATTTAGTTAAGTGAAAACTATAGAGTATAATGTTAACACAGATATATTATACACATATCCCAATAACCACAGCTATTGTTTATACGAATATATAGTAGTACACACACACATAGATCCGTGACTGCAAAGGGCAATGATAACATTTAATAATCTCTGATCAATGTGCTGTAGTGGTGTCGTTAAATAAAACAGACTTTTTAAAAATAATCTTTTCAACAATATTACTCATGTTTTAATCTTTTGAGCCAATTTAAAATGAATAATAGAATTAAGATTTAATTAATTAAAAATATGAAATGAATGAATAAACGATGGTTGATCCATTTTGGAAGACATGAAACAAATTCGATTTTAATATCATTTTAGGTTTCTTTGTAAGGACGCTCTACGCAGGTAAACGTAGCACTGACCAGAAACCAAGAAGCGAATTCCATTCAAAATCCTTTTTTTCTACACTGAAGAAAAAAAGAAAGCCCAAAGCCCAAAACGAAACAAGAACACAAACAAAAATATAAATTATCATAAGACTGCATCATTGCACTAATATTTTCCAGTCCTTTACAGAGTCTGACTATTGTATTTAGAAAATATTCCATATTAATATTTTCTCCCGAGAAATGTCCGATATTGTGCTGCCCCATGGAACGCGTGTTTTCTTGAAATAAAGCCTGCAAGACGGTGGCAGTCTTCAAATAAGAGTTTATTCAATTTGAAGCTTTAAAGTAAATAACAATATGCTAAAAACAATCTAAAATATTCAAATATACATCTCTGCTAAATCTAATATACAGATAAATACCTTTTTGCGTATAACAATACCAAAAAAAAATCAATTACAGTTTTAGCACGGGCAGTAGTGGTACCCTTTGAGGTCGCCAACAATGAAAAAAGCGTTAAAATGCATTGCATTATGCGATGCCCCTAATGATCTGCCTAATTTGATAATGAAACGAATAGTACAAAACTTCTCGGTGGTATGTTCAAATATATCCCACAGAGTTCTATGTCACAACCTATATGACAACTCGTTGCAAAACTTCCACAACTGTTGGACGCTAGAACCGAGTTATGGCAAACACTCAGTCATGCCTTGCATCACACTAAATATGATCACGTGTTATCACATCTCATTTAGGGTTATATATTATAATATATTTGTATCACAAAGACAGTCAGTCGTATGCATCATAACAAGGAAAGACGTTAAAAAACAAAAACATATAGAAACAAGAGTATTGCAAAAGAGTTAAGGCGGAAGAAGCGAAACGGTTTACAGGCTGGCCAAAAAGATGCGAGTAAATACACACTGATACTACAGATATTATAGAGTTAGTTTCTGGTCCATGATTACATGACAGGAACAACCGTATTAACACGTTAAACGTTACTGGACCCTCAATCATCTATATGCAAAACGGGGAATGGTTTTCCTCTCTCTCCTGCCACCTCTGGTGAACTAACGTTGATACTAACTGCTTTGTCCGATCATGTCCGACAGCTGGGAGGTGCCTTGGCTCTGTATACCCATGGCCTGCTCCACGATCTGGCGAAGTCCGGTCCTAAAATAAAACAATCGAAGCATGTCACTGATGTATCTGTATTGCAACCGTAACAGGTTCTGAAACAAAATAACCAGATCTACAGAGGACAGTATCATTCATACTCACAGCTGGCCTCAACGTATAGTGGTCAAGCGAACGAAAAGAAGTTCTCTTTCCAAATAATGACCTAGCAAGGCTCGCAATTCCACTGACTACTTGCCAGTCTTACTTACAGATAATATTGAACATATTCTATGCTTCCTCACCCAACACTTTGAGCTCTTGGTCTGAAGAGTGAAATGGAATCGACTATCGCCACATACACTATTCATATCAAGTAACAACAAACCTGTTATCCATGATCAAAACCATATATCTGCACAATGCAAAGTCGAATAGCAATTTGGCAAAATAGTGGTTGATTCCACGAATCTCTATCTAGTGCCTCGTCTGTAGGAGGACAACCACTATAGAGGATATCCTTTACTGGGCAATACACCCTTCACGCATCGCTCACAGAGGACTGTCACTACCAGACTAGTTTACTAAATCGAACCTAGCACAAGACAGAGTTCAAGAATCTTCCATATCTACTTTTCAATAGATAGAAACACATACCGTGCAACCTTCGATATACTAGTTGCTAAGCACTGGTTGGTATGGGAAAGAACTCTAACCATAATGTTCAAATTTAAAAAAAACCCCGTAAAACAAATCGGTACCAGCGTTTCGTCGTCAATGGAATTACAATTACAGCCTGGATATGTTCTTCCCGGGACATATGATGAGGTACAAATAGAGTTTACACAAACACCGACCTGTTCTCTTCTCCCTCCAGCAACTGTCTGTAGCAGCAGATCTCGAGCTCCAGGGAGAGCTTGGCGTCCATAAGATGACGGAGTTGTTCGATGCACGCCTCCAGCTCTTGCTGCAGACGATCCACGTCGTCCCTCAGTTTCATGCTGGTTTCCTCGTATTCGTTCCTCAGTTCCATCAACTGCCTCTGCAGGTCAGCCACTTCTCCCTCGAGGATTCGTGCCTGGGGAAACCAAGTCACAGTCATTAGATGCCGAATAATAGACTATTACTATAATGCTACATTTATATATTTACAGTCTGTAATTGGAACAGAATAAAATATTCCAGAATAAAAAATAATACCCCCCAACCCACCAACCCCCCCCAACAACAACAACAACAAACTCAAACAAAAATAAAACAAACAGCAACCCTCCCCCCAAAAAAAACCCAAAAAAAAACCCACCCACTAAAATATGTTTGAGTTTGAATTCTTTACAAAAAAATAGACATTGTCAATTGTATGGGTATGGGTACCGAAAATCACAGCTGTTATGATATAAAAATATCAATAAGAAGTTGTTTATTATTTTAATTACACTACATAGTCAAGGCGTATCAGTTGACTCTAAGTCATCTGTGGCACTGTGAAACGACGGCGGACAGTAAACAATGGTATTCTTACTCTGGCCTCGGCATCACTGAGGGCAGACGACTTTTCACTAAGCTGGTTCTTGAGCTTCTTAATCTCGTCTCGCATGTGACTTATCTCCAAGTTATCCTTTACAGCACCGCCTTGGATCTGTCTCAGCTGAAATAGTGAATCAATGACACAGTCAAATAACAATCATATACATACCGCCTTGGATCTGTTTCAGCTGACAGTGAATCAGTGACACAGTCAAATAACAATCATATACACACCGCCTTGGATCTGTTTCGGCTCAAGCAGTGATACAGTGATGCTGTCAAAGAACAATGATATACCACACAACGAACTGCTATACCATCTAGATGTCAAATTAAGTCTATAAAAAAGTTAATATTTCTCAGAAAAGTCCATTTATACATAGGCGTCAGTCGAAACACCATATTAAAGATATCAGAACATTTTAGCAGCAACGTCTCGAGATAAATGAAGACTAGAATGGATAACACATGAAGTAGCCAGGTAAGTATGTATGTTAAAATCACCACACTGTAAGAGATGCTATAATTCCTGGTCTGAATACAGATGCGTCAAAACAGGAGTGAATTTTTGAAACGCCAAATCGTTATCACCTACCATTTGGTCAAAACATAATTACATTCGTTTAGTACAAACTGTCGTGATCTACATCCTGATCTAAGCACAGACGCGTCAAAAGTGGAGAGTTCATGAAACGTAAAATCGTTATTTCCTACAATCTGGTCTAAATGCAAACACGTCAAAGAATACTGCATTCATGTGACCTATATCCTGGCAGAAACACACCAAAAGATCACTGAAATTATATAACGCCAAATCGTTGTGACCTACATCCTGGTCTAAACACAAACGCGTGAAAACTTGATTGCATTAACGTAAGACAAATTGTCGTGACCTACATCCTGGCCTGGTGCTTATAACGTTTTGGAGTCTAGACTCAAAGACTCAGTAGAGTCTGAGTCCTTAAAGTCATTGCAACGCCATACAAATTGTAAACGTGTGACGTCATTAGATATTTGAGTCTAGACTCCAAAGTGTTTTAAGCTTTATGTGAGTAGCTTCCTTACGCACTTAAGGTGATCTTTGCGCTAAGATCGCTTCGTAAAACAGGCCGGAGTCTAAAAGATCTAGGCGTCAAGGCGTGATGTGAAATGTTGACCCACCTGCATGGCGTATCTGTTCTCGATCTCGGTCCTCATCAGCTCCACAGTGTTCTGGTACTCGCTGTTAAGGTCGTGCACGCACTCCTTCAGCTTGCTGTCCCAGTACGACTTCATGTCCAGACCCTGGATCGTCAGCTTCGTCTCGCCCTTGGGCACCTGAGACATCAAAACAGCATACAGTAATAATAACACACAATAATGAATACTCACACAGAATACCAGTTAGTAACATTTTCATTCTAACATCAAAACAACATACGATAATACTCACACAAAATACCACTATCCACGAGTCAGTAATATTTTAATTCTAGCATCAAAACAACATACAATATTACTCAAACAGAATACCACTATCCACGAGTTAGTAATATTTTAATTCTAGCATCAAAACAACATACAATAATACTCACACAGAATATCTCACTATCAAAAGTGTACCACTATCCACCAGTCAGTAATATTTTCATTTTAAATTTGTGAATGTGTGTCAAAGGTCTTGAAATGTGTTGCATGAAATGACATTTTATATAAATCAATTATGATTAAAGGAAAATTATAGCATCGCCACCAGGCCGTGGGGCAACGTTTATTGCTGTGGACTAGTTATGATGATGCAAAACACACGCAGAATGGCACGAGAAAAGTACGCTACTCCGATGTACCAGTCAAACGGTATTAACACAATCATAATACAATGACACAATCAGACAATGACACAATCAGACTACAATGACACAATCAGACCGCAAAGACGATAAAATAACCACATTGACACAATCAGACCACATTGACACAATCAGACCACACTGACACAATCAGACAATAATGACACAATCAGACCACATTGACACAATCAGACAATGACACAATCAGACCACATTGACACAATCAGACAATGACACAATCAGACATTGACGCAATCAGACAATGACACAATCAGACAACATAGACACAATCAGACAATGATACAATCAGACAATAATGACAGTCAGACCACAGTGGAACAATCAGACAACCATACTCCCCCCCCCTCCCCCCCCTCCGCACAATGACACAATTAAATCACACTCATGAATGATCAGTGATAGTTTCTGATCTCTGTGAGCTATCAAACACAGAAGGACTTTACGCACTGACTGAACGACGTACATACACTGATAAAAATTACGTCAATCAGGATATTAAAAAAAGAAAAAACAAAAGAAAAAAAACCCAAAAAAACCCCATGTAACTGTGATTACCCCCCCCCCCCTCCCCCGTGCACTGTAGACTGGAATGATATGAAACGTGTTCGCTGACCTTGTCGAGGAGAGCCTTGTAGAACTCGCACTCCTCCTCGAAGCTCTGTGCACGATTGTCGGCTTCAATATGGCACTGAGTCTCATGGTCCAGATCCTAAAAAACAAGCAGAGTTTAGTTGTAAAAGAGGACGAAGAACATGACACAATCTCTAGATACATTTACAATATCGTTATAAAAAACTTTTGTATTGTATAGGGTCGAAATACTGAAAATAATCCGATAAATGTATTTCACAACTCCAAGGAATTTAAAACATCTGTTTTCTTCATTAATGATACACGTCCACTAAATTTTAATAAATAATACATATATAATTTATAATATATAACCCAATACAGTGTCTATTAATTCGTTAATAAAATTAAAAATTTCAAAGTCACAGGTATTGGTAAAATAACCGCTATCTTTTTTGCATATATATAACACAAAATAATAAGTAAACATCAGTGTTCTGTTTCAAGAACAAGTAGTTACTTTGCTGCTTCTGTGTGTGTGTGTATGTGTGTATGTGTGTGTGTGTGTGTGTGTATGTGTGTGTGTGTGTGTGTGTGTGTGTACATATATATATATATATACTTGAAATTATAGCTGTTTTGGTTCCCAAAGTTAAATAAATATTGAGCAAAGTCTGTTGTACAAAATAACAGTACATCAGTCATAATTTTAAAATTCTAATTGGTTCTTTGTTGGGAAGGTGGGTAAGGGTTGCAATCCATTCGCTAACAGATTTTATATTGTACTAGAACTATGTGACTGAAGGCGTGGAAGGTGTAGTGCAGAATCATATGTCACGTGTTTCAGACAAGCCATAAAACTGAATGACAAAACCATTATCCATAATCAAAACCTTATCTCGAATAGAGTCGAATAGAAATTTGACAAAATAGTGGTTGATTCTGTGAATCTCTATATAGTGCCTCGTCTATAGGAGGACAGCCACTCCCAAAGAGATCTTTTACTAGGCAATACATCCTTCTTGCACCGATCAAAGAGGACTGCCACTCCCAGACTAGTTTACTAAATCAAACCTAGCACAGGACAGAGCTCGTTGGAATAAATACAGCTGTGATGACATGCATGAATATGACGGCATATATGTTTCGACGACCAGGTCAAACATTCTTATCGCAACACTCGTACTTTACGGCTGTTCGGCCCGATTAGTGGTCTAATTAACCTGACACTGATCTTGAAAAACTACACAATACACAGAAGGAAGAGTTCTCATAATAAAACATCAATTCTCTTTTCCATAATACAATTATTGGCGTTTCAAATCAGTTCCATACCTCAACACTAGTTCCCATAATTGCTTTTGACTTGCAGTACATGGCGCTGACGTCCCCGTTCAGACACAACCATATAGTACCATCACAACACCTAAACACCCACTTACAAAATGTTCTTGCGTCTTCTCAATATTAGTAAAATCCAATTTTATCTAAGGTTCTGACAATTTTGCAGAAGGATGTCTATCTATGTGTGGAGGCAAGAGTTTAACTAGCAAGACAAAATGAATGAAAAACATAGGGAGATAATTCATACGTTTGCATCCAGCGTCATTGCCGTGTCAAATCGTTATTTTATATCTGCCTTGTGAAAAGATACGACTTTGCAACATACTACCTACCACAATGCAAGAACATTGATTGCATTGATGGATAGGCACCAGAAACGGGCGGGGTTGGGGGTGGGCAGTAACACTGACTCACCTACTCTAAAGATAACGCATTACCTTCCTTCCAGCTGAAAGGCGAAGTAATATATAACTGCTACTCCCATCTCCAAGCTGCTGGCATCGTTCGGCGCCCTACTGTTTAAAATGAGTGTTCTCCGGTCAGGTTTAGTTGTGTTTGTTTAAACCAATATCCTGGGAGAAGGAGCTGGACAACAGGGGCTGTCCTTTTCAGGATATGTTGACCCATGCAGGCAAAGGTGCATACACAATACTCACAGCTCTAAGTTTCCTGATGTCATCCATGGCCTTGTTGTAGAGTTCTCTGAGTTTGTCATTGTCGGCCTCTGTGTTCTTGATGCGGACCCGCAGAGTTCCCAGCTCGCCCTCGTACTCCCCGATCTGCTGAGTCAGCTGGTTGATCTTGCTCTGGTAGTCCGTCTTGTGACGGAGCATGATGTCGATCCTGTGGAAACATAGCACCAGTTAGTATGTATTCATTCATTCATTTCAACTTAATAGAAAATATATTCATTCGTTTGAACTTGTTTTCGTGCTTATACCAAATTAAGGTTCAAGCACGCTGTTTTGAGCCAGACTGTCTGTTCAGTGGGTTAGTGAGAGAGAAGTCGGTGTAATGGCCTTACACCTAGCAATTGAGTCGTTAAAACTCGCCTTAGGTGGGAGCTAGTACCAGGCATACATCATGTGGCTTAATAGAAAATATATGCATTCGTTCAATTCAACTTATTTTCGTGCTTATATCCAATTAAGGTTCAAGCACGCTGTCCTGGGCACGCTGTCCTGGACACACCTCAGCTATCTGGTGCTGTCTGTTCAGGACAGTAGGTTAGTGATTAGTTGTTAGTGGTTAATGGGAGGGAAGTCGGTGTAGTGGACTTACACCTACCCATTGATATGAGTCCTTAAACTCACTCTGGGTGGGAGCCGATACCAGGATACGAACCCAGTACCTACCAAACTTAAGTCCGGTGGCTTAACCACTACACCATCGATGCCGGTGGAAAATATAAAATGTTGTAATAATATATATATACTATTTGTTGTATATATGAAAATGGTGGATAAAAAGTTGAAAACAATAAGAAGTGTTATATTTATGACATAATAGTTACCATTCTATATAATGTGAAAAAGAAATAGATGTAATACTATTTGTTGTACATGTGAAACTGGTGGATAAAAAGATGCAAATAACAAGAAACAATTATTTATGTATCACATATTACTTCTACCATTCTATATATGTGAAAAAGTAATAGATTCTAACATTAATAAAATGTTTTTATTTAGTGAATATTTTACACATGTATATGCAAATGAACATAATACTTAATAAGACCATAGCTGACCTTTGTTTTTACTCAGATGTGAGGTTAAAGGAGTTAGGAATATGAAGGAGCAGTAACAAAGTCAACGAAAATACTGTTATTATGTTATTAACAACTGCAAGACCCCGGCCATATTCCGCTATCTTAACGCAGTATCGCATGCTGCATTAGCGGTATTCATATAAATTAATCAAATTGGTGTTATTTATTAAGCCCCAAGCAAATACCCTTGGCTCACGCGTATTCATTAAATAGTTTCAAAACCTGTGTTTAGCGTCTGAAGGGGAGTAACTAACAATTTGAAAAACGTAAGAAGTGAATTATTTCCCTTGATAAATATTTGCGTCTGTTGGCGAAAGTCTACGTGACTAGGAAATGTCAGAACGACCAGACGGCTCAGTGGCTACTGATTAGTCTCACAAGGAGAGTCCAACACACAGACACAGATCAACAGGAAACAGATGAGTTTGCTGCCAAGACTTGTATTTACTTATTTAAGCTAGTCCCAGCAGAAGCTAGGTCTGTAAATGTCTCCCAATTATTGTCCATCATTACTCAGTATTTAGTGACACGTTACATACGGTCATTAGTTAGCTATCACGCGATGGTTTAGGTTTCAGAAGCAAAGACTACAAACATATCATTTCATGTCTTGATATGGCTTATTGTTTTACTATACAGCACACCTCGCCGTAATAAAAACTGATGGGAGTGATTAATTCTTTTCCTAAATTAGATTATGGAGAACCATTTAAAATATTATCATATTGATACCATATAAATTCAAATTACTCTCCGTGAACTCCGCCTGTTACCGACCCCGGTCGGGCTGCTGGTGCTCTCTTGCACCTGCCAGTGCAGGCGGTCTCCCGCTCCACCCCTACCCTTTCCTGTCCTGGGCAGAGGAGCCGGCCGAAGCCGACACCTGTGCCCAAGACAGGCGTGCGCTACAACAGCTTGTTCTGAATGTGCACGCTAAAAACTCTGACCTGACCGGACCTGACCGGACCGTGAAATAGAGTCAGAGGAGTGATTGGGAGCGAGAGGGGTAGCTCCATTTAAATGGCGAGGTCTGTTCTAGTGGTACAGTTATAAATGTTAGTAAAAAAAACCCCAGCCTTTGCATACCAACAAGGCATCACACTGTTTGACCAGCAGATATGGTATGTGAACCATATTGTTTATATTAGATTAGATTTTAACGACACCCCAGCACAAAAAAATACATTGACTATTGGGTGTCCAACTATGGTAAAGGCAAAACATTAAGTGATGTTCAACATCAATATAAAAATGCAACTGTTAAATTAAAACACAGTGTAAAGAAGAACTGTGGAACCATTTTGTAGTAGTTATCATTTACGATCTAGAGCACTGACACATGGGGTATTCTTAACATAAGGGATCTTTAACATGCATATTGCCACAGACGAGACCAGGTGTATCATGACTATGCTACTGTAGACAAGATACTTTAAACAGATAGGTATTACCAGGAAACATGCCGTCATGTGCAATATAACTAACAGTCTACATAGTAAGGAAGTCTACCATCCACAGATATGATCCATTAAAGAGTGAATTAATCACGCTTTTAAGAGTCACATCAGACAATACCATAGTCATAGACTCAGTTCTCACAAGGGTGACATTTTCTGTTTCAACATATGAATCGGATGGTGATCTAGCAATAAAGCAAAATCACTCAATAGCAGCTAAGACATGAAATCTACTTCAAGTCTGTTATTGCATCCAAAATCGTAAAACAGTGATGGTACACGGTGCATAAGAAAAGTAAACATTCTGTCATGCAATTGACATTCACCATGAAGTCACATTTAATTTAATCAATGTGCTCTGATGTTGTCGTTAAACACAACAACCTTTAACTTTGTTGTTTTTATTAAACTAACGGAAGCAAAAATGCGAGGTCACCTAACAGTAGTAAAACAGGAGCAGACGGGAAATACTTTGTACTAATAAAATTAACACTTTGATGTTAAATTCATCTCTTTAATCATATAACTTTGTATTTGGGTTTGTTCTATTTTCAGTCTGTATGAAACAGATGATATACATTTTGTACCATAGTTTTAATTGGTCCCTATATTTCAACATCTGATAACTGGATTACTAGACTGCTTGTTATATGATAGTTTCAGTAGCATGAAGTAAATTTATATTTATTCTTTTGCTAAGATTCTCTTTCTTTAATTAAGCCGGGTTTATTCCCCTGAAATTCTGATCAAATGAATAGAGAAATATTAATTAAAACATTGTTATCTACGACAACCCGTTTTGACATAGATTGTAGGAAATGATTCAAAATATCAGACATGTCAAAACCATGGTGCTTGGTTAATGATCAGCTTTCATACATTTATTTGTTAATCCAGTTATATCAAAGAGTAAATTTGTGTCAAGATTAAGGATGAGAACATTCACCCTAAATAGTGATTATGACAGCAGTTTTGTTTAGATATGAAGTTTTCAGACGGACATGTTCAGTTTTTAAGAGATGAGGTTTTCAGACGCACATGTTTCGGATTGCAGACGTGTTTAACTTTGCCCCGAAGGGACGATGACTTGGTGTTACGAACTACACCTCTCAAACCCCGGCTAGACTGCTGATCGATATGTCGTCTCCAAAATGAATTATGACTGTTAACTAATGCTTAATGAGATAATGGATATCACATACGTGTTGGTCATAATACAAGTATACTATAACTGGAAACAGTAATAAAATGCTTGAATCAATAAATATATCAGTAAACGTGAAAAAGTATTAGTATTAGTATGTAGTATTAGCGCTCCAGTTCCCAAGATATAATGTCGATCTTAAAATAGTATTCAAGGACATTCAAGGTCTTGTATACATTATATTTCCTTTTGAAATAGTAGACGTTTTCCTGTTATTAAAAAGGTAAGACTTTGAGCCGGTGTATGTGATTAAATGCTCAAAGAAATGTAATAATACAACAGCGCTGTTTCTATGAATGTTAATTGCATGTAATGCATGATTCTAGACCTTCTCAATAGATTTGTTTTGTACTGGGAATCATTAACAATTAATTGTGAGGTCGAGAGTTCATGACTTTGCCCCATGTTCTCTATTGTCGCAGTCATGGTGATAGTAACAACACAGTACCGGGGCAGACTTATTAATACAAATTATCATAATTTAGAATCATTTCCTTTCTATACGGTCCAGTATCTCTCCACGTCACATTCAACCTGAAAACATAAATTACGTCGACAGTAGAGAACCGAAGACGATCCGCCCACAGGCCGCGCTACCGGCGAAAAATAACCGATCAATAGTGAACGCTTCACTGCACAAACCCGTTGACGTGTCAGAACCAATAAACGTCCAGACCAGTCATTCATGTTCATCCGGCCTCGGTGGTCTAGTGGTTAGAACATCGGCCTTAAGGTTGGTTGGTATAGGGTTCACCCAGAGCGAGTTTAATGACTCAGTGAATAGGTATAAGGCCACTACACCTCTCTCTCACTAACCAACTGTCCTGGACAGACAGTCTAGACAGCTAAGGTGTGTGCCAAGAACAACGTGTTTCGACCTTAATTAGATATAAGCATGAAAATAAGTTGAAATGAAAGTCGTGTTAAACCGGCCTCAGTGATCTAGTGGTTTAGAACTTCAGCTTTAGGATTGGTTGGTATTGGGTTTACAACCAGGTACAGACTCCCACCCACGGCGAGTTCTTACAGTTCAGTGGTTAGGTATGAGGTCACTACACCGAGTGCACGACCAAGTGATTGGCAAAGTGTCATTCGAGTCACACACTGAAATAGTGCACGAACAAGTGATTGGCAAAGTGTCATTCGAGTCACACACTGAAATAGTGCACGACCAAGTCACTAGTAAGTTGACATTCAAATAATACACAGAGCCTAGTGCCCCATGACTCAAAGGTATAGGTATGTGCTGCCATGTCTCTGAGTAAATGTGTATCTGGAGAATCTTTTACTACTGCTAATATGTATATGTGATAGCCTCGGGTTTCATTTCTGTTCTAGGTAGGAAGCCCACACCCACTGAATACTAGTATCATGTCCAGAAAGAAAGAAAGAAATGTTTTATTTAACGACGCACTCAACACATTTTATTTACGGTTATATGGCGTCAGACATATGGTTAAGGACCACACAGATTCTAAGAGGAAACCCGCTGTCGCCACTACATTAGCAGCAAGGGATCTTTTATTTGCGCTTCCAACAGGCAGGATAGCACAAACCACGGCCTTTGTTGAACCAGTTATGGATCACTGGTCGGTGCAAGTGGTTTACACCTACCCATTGAGCCTTGCGGAGCACTCACTCAGGGTTTGGAGTCGGTATCTGGATTAAAAAACCCATGCCTCGACTGGGATCCGAACCCAGTACCTACCAGCCTGTAGACCGATGGCCTGCCACGACGCCACCGAGGCCGGTAGTATCATGTCCAGGTTAACCAGCAGTAATATAAACATGTTTAAAGTCTGGAGACTATGTAATGACCTCGCCATGCAAATTGCATGAGGCTGTGCAAACTGTGTAATGACATCGCCATACAAAACTGCACGAGGGAGTACAAATAAGACTAAAACCTCTGAACATTATAAAAGTTTGTATGTATTGACCCATGTGTCAGAATTGCTTTCATGACTGGTGTGGTGTGAACATAGCAACGTAGCTTCCAACAAATTCAACGAGACTGAGACATTGGAAAATAATTTGTCGTAATATCAACAGGTTCACGAGCAAACATTGTCAACGTGATAATATACTAATGACCGCCACTGTTTTATATTTTTACTTCAGATAAAAGCTAAGTAATATAACTTTTATTGTCGGCTGAGGTTTTATGACAAAAACCAGGCACAAGGGAGGTTGTTATAGAATACAGACACTTAACATAAAGCCATTTGTCATTTCCCAGGTACATTTTAGTTTATTTTTAGATTACATGTATTCGATGAAAGAAAAGACGGACGAGACATGACTGTCGTGGATATAAACGATGATTAATGAAGACGTGAACAGTGACAGCGGCTGGGGAGACGTTTGTAACTCCTCGACCTCATGTGGACTTCTTTCATACAGTTGAAAAACATTTCAAACCGTGGAACTATTCACTAATAATTATTATAATACTAGTTTAGAGAATGTCAGCGTGTGTATAAACAAACGTGTAAATAAAGTGCATTTGAAATCTAACTGTTCAACTAACTTTTTAAAACTTCCGATTTACCACTGTGTAAACAGTGACATGAATGCATGCG
The DNA here is from genome assembly GCF_016097555.1 of Gigantopelta aegis. NCBI lineage: Eukaryota > Metazoa > Mollusca > Gastropoda > Neomphalida > Peltospiridae > Gigantopelta > Gigantopelta aegis. Next base: position 7,746,658 of record NC_054708.1, on the reverse strand, counting down.
AAAACGTGCGCTCGAATTAATATATTTAAGTTTATGTATGTGAGTGACATGTTAGTAATCATGTGTTTTTAGCTTATTTATTGTTTAAGTTTATTTTCTGTCTCCAACTTTTATTTTGAAACTATCTTTAAAGTTGATAAAGGAATAGCTACTTTGGACTTTAGACTAAACCCCCATCTATAAATTTGCTCCTCAGACGTATACCCCTCTTCAACCACACCTATAGCGTCTCCCTGAGTGGCCTAGGACCCCGTGGTCCACTACTAACTGGAAAACTAGAAGTCAATTAAGAAACGCGAGCCAACTCGGTTCCACGTTACAGCGTGTGAACGTATGCGACCTGTACTTCAATCGGACATGTTCTGTCAATAAGGGAATATTTGCCGAGTTAGCAGGCAGACAGGACAGCACGATCGACTGACATTTGATCCTAGACGTTTCTCATTCACCTCTGCATCATTCTCGTTAATAGAGGACACCGTGTTTATTTATTCGTTACAGGAATTTCGACTACAACTTACTGGACAGGTAAGAAGAAAAAAACTATATGGCATTGATATAAAAATAAGCTCATTTTAATATTTATAAAGGAGACGGTTGCGTATTTACTGCAAACGGATCGATATGTATGGTTTTATATATTCACCTATCACAGCTTAACACCCACATAGCGTTAGAATTTCATTTGACAGATATGGGACAATAAATGACATCATAACAAGAATGAAAAGTATAGCTGTTAACAACAGGGAATCGTACATCGGTTTCCGTCGTACGTACGTTGTGACACGTTGTGCATATTAAATATTGGTTACGCATGGTGGAGCGATTTCTCACAGTGTTACAGCGCCATCTACCGGTTTAACGAGGTACCAGGTATACAGCGACCTTACACCCGACAGTAAATTATAATGAATGACGATAAGAGGACATGGTATCTGCCTCGCCTAAGGTGCCCACAAAAGGAAATACCCCGGCTGTCAATCATCCACGTAATGCCTACAGGCTTACTACCTAGATTCTGCTGGAGGTAGAAAAAGGAGGCGTGGTTCAGTAAACAGTTTGCCGGCCGGCATCAGAATTTTGTTTGTACAAGAAGTGATTTAGCTGCAATATTTCCAAATACTGGCAGTTGCAAGTAAAATATAAGTATTGTGATTCTATGGGTTACAATTATTAATCAAATTATATGTTTTCTTGGTTATTTGCCAACAAATTCTACTGTATTAAAAACATTACTTGCCAAAATTGTTTAATATAAATATCATTTCGTATTTTTTTTTATTTCGGCACATTTTCTCGCTCGATATAGATCTTTATAACGTAGCTTCTATATTTGTTTTACGAAGCTAATATCAGGTAAGATCTTAAGAGATTGTTTTTAACTTTTTAATCAAGTTTTTTAAGAAGTAAAATAATGTTTTAAGCAGACCCATAGATTCCCCCCAGCCCGCAAACCAGGCCAATTTACAATTCATATAATTTTGCACATATACATACTATTATAATGGTGCCAAAAGGTACTTACGTGCCCTGGAGTCGATCCACCTCATCCTGGAGACCAGCTAGCTTGGCATCCGTGCCGGCCTTCTCCTTGGACAGCTCCTCGATCACCTTCCTCGCCTCGGCCAGCTCGGCCTCGTACATATCCCGGATGGGCTGCAAATCGAACTTGCCCACCCCTTGCAGCTGGTTCAGCTGGTCCTCCAGCATTTTGCATTTTGCCTCCAAGAAGCGCACCTTGTCAATGTACGTGGCAAGTCGCTCGTTCAGGTTCTGAAGCTGCGTCTTCTCCTTCTGCCGGGTGTCCTTGAAGTCGGCCACCCCAGAGCTGGACATAGCCTGGAACGTGCCGGCGGACAGAATTGGACCGCTGGACATTCTCAGGGAACCAAAGTTCTGTCGGGTCATGGGTCCTCCATAGCTCTGGCGCTGGATGATGGTGGTGTTACCACGCGATCCCACGAACGGCTTGAGAGATGAGCGAATCTCCAACGATTCGGTCTTCTGACTGGTCTTCGACATGGTGAATTCAAGAGAAGCTAACAAATGACAAACGGTGAACCCTCTCCTTTACGTATCCGTGCACAAAATCCAAACAATACCGGCTCCCTCGGATGACACACAACCGACTGACGTTGAACGCTACAGCTGTCAAACCAAATCCGCCGGTAGCCCGGCGATGGGAGGTGACAAATCCATATAAGGCCAGGCACTATTTCCGGTCGCTCATGCTCAGTAGGACCGTCACATTGCACTATACTGTACTTACACGACAGTTTCTCTTACTCATTTGTAAAACTTGCAGAACTCGTTTTAAAAAGAATCAAAAACAAATTTTGCACGCATTGCTGACTACGCATATGAATTTCTTAGTCGAGTAGTAATTCACAATGATCCTTTTCCATGAACGTAGTCGTTTCTTGCTGTCGTGCATATTCTGGGAAACCGGGCCTTTTACACCGACTACTAAACCGATCAATATCTGCCTACTCTCAACACAGACTACTTCAAGGAGAAAGTAAGGACGTGTAGATGGATTGTGGTCGTGGACAGTAATAAAACAATCCACATTATGCCGTCTCACTCGTCTCCATTAACCTGTAACTCTCCCAGAAATCATCAAATGGGGGGGGGGGGGGGGGGGGGGGGGGGGGGGGGCAAATGGTGGTTGGGGTGGGAGACAGCAGTTTTATTTAACTATGAGCCTGCAAACAAATCAATTGGGGAAGGGGGTGGATAGTGAACGACAGCAGACTTATTTCTCTCTGAGTTTCAGGTCAACAGAACATCGTTTTATTTACTATTAATTTTCAGATATCTGACCCCCGCCATGTGAGCATTCATGAACAGCTCCTAATATCACACTCGCCTATTGAGTAACACAGCTGCCTTTCTCTGCATTTAGTTCTAATGTAATATATCAATGTGCAAGCAGAGACGGTAATTTACCGTGACAGAGTGAAAACACAAAATTGTTTAATGACGGTTTGTTTTCGCCAGCTGATAAAAACCGAACAACCGTTGTTAACTCAATTAATTAAATTCCCAGGATAAGGACAGTTAATTACCGGCAGTTTCTGCTTCATTGCAAACGAGTTGCACTAGAAATATGCGTGGGTCACGTCAACCGAAGACACATTTTTATTTTTAACCTGTTGTGGACACAACGACTGCGCAGGCAAACAAGAAGTTTTTAAAAAAGGAGAAAAAAAGCCCCTCGCTTGTTAACAGCAGTAGCAGGCAAGTTGGCAAAATTGGCTACGTGTACCTGTGTAAGATTTTTAAGCCCAGGCTTTACCTGTGTTTGGTGTATCACCTGAGTGTAGCGCCAGGTAACGTCATGCCGCGTCATGGTCTGTTGGCCACACTTAACTATTCATTGGCTGAATATAACCACTGATATGGCAATATTTCTTAAACCGAACAGCTCAGCTTTACGGCTTTTTAGAGAATCGACAATAATAACTGGCTGGACCATAAGTATACCTGTTTTATTGCACCCTCACACCTCTCTCTCACACACATTGTATTTGTATACATGGAACATCTACACAAAAAGGTCACATCTGTGGTTTCTTAGATGAACTTACAAATAGGTTTTAACCATTTAGGAACATTGGAGTCGAGGAGGCGGCGAGTGAGCCATGCACCACACTTTTTTTATAAATATTCCAGCATGCACTTTATACCATTTTCTACAATCTGGCAGGAGAGAATGCCTTGTTCCCTTTAAAGCGACAGAACCTAATTTTTAACTATGGCGTATTTTTCACAACTAAAGCCGTGTTCCAATAACTGATATACATATATATATATATATATATATATATATATATATATATATATATATATATATATATATATATATATATATATATATATCAGACATTACCTAGATTTATTTGGTTACATTATTCATTTCCGTACATCCAAAGTGTTTTCGGTCGTCTTGGTGTTTCTAATACTACAAAATACATTTTCATATTTTTAAAACCGCACGTACGTCTGAGTTTATGGAGACTCTTGTTTTACTCTATTGTACTCTATTGTACTCTACTCTTGTTTTACTCTTGTTTTACTCTATTGTATATTTGTCCAAGTGTGTTACAGGTTTGTAGATTGACTAAACATAGTGTCCATTTTCACGGGTTGAAACTAAGGGTCTGCCTCTTTAAACAGACTACGCCTTTTCATTATTATTAATATTAATAATTATTATATATGTATGGACCCCAGTAAAAAAAATATCTTTGAAGTACCTGTTATAAACCCGCACATATACACGTGTGTGTGTGTGTGTGTAAGAGCTGTGAGGGTGCAACATAACAGGTGTGTATGTGTGTGTGTGTGTGTGTGTGTGCGTGTGTGTGTGTGTGTGTGCGTGCGTGTGTGTGCGTGCGTTTGTGCGTGAAATACGAACCCATCTCCTAAATACTTATAATGTTGTGGACGTAATGTGTGCAACAAAATAAAATAGTTATGTACTAATATTAAAATAATATATTTTAAGAGAACTAGAAAAAAGCAATTAAATTGCTGATTATATTTACAAAATGTAGATACGTTTTGTGATGGCTTCTTTCTGAATATCAGGATCTTCCAAAGCTGGGCGCGGGGGGGGGGGGGGGGGGGGGGGGGGGGGGGGGGGGGGGGGACGCATATTCTTGTCATGTAATATTTAGATTTGTGGAGCCAGTGCCCATTTCGACCATCTCCTCTGTCCCCGCTTCCAAAGCCTAGCATGTGTTCAGAGATTATAAATAAATGTCAACACGGAACCGAATTACGTTGCTGTCATTTACTCGTTTAATCGTAACAAAGTCAGCATATTGTATTACAATCACTGGATCTTAATTAAGATATTGCCAAGACTTTTTCGCCATGACAGTTATTAAAATTACATGCCAGTTACACTTTATTGGTGTCCAAATCAATATAACAATTCAAACGTTAAAGTAAAACAGCGTAAAGAGCTGTGCAAACATATAATATCACAGGTGACTAACAGTAATATTTAGAATTTAATATAATATCACAGGTGACTAACAGTAATATTTAGAATCTAATATAATATCACAGGTGACTAACAGTAATATTTAGAATCTAATTCAGTATCTCGGAGAAATGTCAAAACAAGTTCACATTTCTCCTACCAAATGTATCTTTTCTCGTTTGCTTATAATAATTGCACTCCACCAAAAACAATGCACAGAGCTGTACAAATATGGGTCCACATTGGGGATATTACTATCTTTATTACCCATGTGGTTAAAAATATCTTGGTACATATCAAAGTGATACGTCCCACAAGAACGCCAAGTGGGACGTAACACTTCGTGACGTCATCGAATGGTGCTCTACAACCTTACGGGAAAGTTAACCAAGCGGGTTGAGTGATATAAATTAAGATCGATTATGGGTAATAAATAGTATATTAAACTCGCTACCATTTCGTATCATGTTTATGTCCCTCGTGAAATAATGTCCATTGTCACTCGCTAAAGCTCGTGACAATTGAAAATGATTTCACTCGGGACATAAACATGATACGAAATGGAAGCTCGTTTCATATCCTATAACTACATAGCTGAAGCAGTATACGTACCTGTATCTCTGTGTACTAGGACAAGGGAAACAATATTTATTTAATGCCATTTCAGCATATTTAAACTACCTATGTGTTCAACTACACACTAGTGGGGAATATAATTAAATAGGGATGTTACTATAGGAATATGATTATTAAGGCTCAAACACCGCACTAGGGATTTAACTATGAACCAGTGCCACTGAACATTTGCATGATTATTTACAGGCCTATGCAGCTACACTCTTTGGCTATTAACCTCTATAGATTAAAAGAGCTGTAAACTAGAGACTACAAAACTAATTACTATATGACACATTCTGGACATATACCAACGGTCTAGTTAGCTGCACATTAGTGCTATGTCTGTAAGAGAAGAACCAATTCAATTGTATTAATATGAATGTAACTACAGTCTATTGCATTATTAAATTAGCATATATGTAATATGTGCAATGGACAAAGGTCACTGCGGTACAATTAAATATCTTCTTCTTTTACTACAATTGGACACTATATGTATAATGTTGACTAGAATGAATGGACACGTATGGTGGTACGGCTATAAGCCACTACACTTGACTGGATACCGTGTAGGTAGTAGCGTGTAGTTAGACCTATACACTCGTTAAAATATGTATGCAGTGTATTTATTATGTGACAAAGAACCTGCTAACACAGCGTGTTTGACAAGTCTATTTTTAACAGGTCTTCATTTATAACGTACAGGTCGGGACTGTCAAGGAGAGAGGCGTTCTATACGATGTAGGCGAAACGTAAACATCTGCACTTTTATTTCGCGAGTATTTTTCAAACATCTTCTTGCCCGTACCAGTCGCTTGGTCAGAACCGGTTATATGTGAGTCATACATAACTAGCTGCGAGATACAGGTAACTGGACACATGTGAGCCATATGTAACTGATCGTATTTGAGTCATATGTAACTGATCGTATTTGAGTCATATGCAGTTGGTGATATCTGAGTCATATGTAACTGGTCGTATCAGAGTCATATGTAACTTGTCGTATCAGAGTCATATGTAACTGGTCGTATCTGAGTCATATGTAATTGATCGTATCTGAGTCATATGTAACTGGTCGTATCTGAGTCATATGTAACTGGTCATAACGATCATATGTCATCTGTCGTCTTTGAGTCATATGTAAATGGCCGTATCTGAGTCATATGTAACTGGGCTTAGGTGACTCATACGTAACTGGTCATATGCGAGTCCTGTAACTAGTTATATGTACAACATCTGTAATTAGTTATGTGAGTTATATTTAACTGGCTGTACGTATATGTAACTGATTGCATGCGAGTCATATGTAGATGGTTGTGTACAAGTTATATGTAAATGTTTACTTTATAATCATATTTGAGTCATATGTCTGGTTATGAGTCATATGTAACTGGCCAAAGTACGAAAAAATGGCTATAAAAATAAAAGAAGAACTGATTCAGCAATGGTGCTATTTTGTCCCCAAACTAGTCTGTCCTATGCAATGGACTCTACGTTTAGGCACCAGTTTGAATTCCGTAATTCCTGTTTATATACCAGCTTAAAATCGATCAAGGTCACATTACTACTATACTATACTACTAAACATGTTTATATTAGAGTGTAATTTATAGAATAAAAACTATATGAGAGTAAAATCTTCAAGGTTTCTTTCTCACAAATGTGACACGCAAGCTATAGCACAGGACATCAACAACCGTTATCCAGACCGTATCTCTGGCCAATGCAGTCAAATGGGCATTAGGCAAATGGTGGTTGACTGAATTGATTTCATAAATATCTTTCTAGTGCCTCGTTTATAGGAAGACAGCCACCCCGAGGAGATCATTTACAGGGCCTTGTTCCACGAAGCAAACTTAACACTAAGATCACATAATTACCGTATGCACTTAAGGTGATCGTAGCGCTAAGATCGCTTCGTGGAACGAAGCCCTGGACAATACATCCTTCTTGCAACGCTTAAAAGAGCACTGCCTCTCCCAGACTAGTTCACTAAACCAAAACAACGCGATGACATAGTGACATCAGGTACCGCACTCCCAAAAATGCCATACGTTTACTGGATTACAGAAGAGTTATTTCGTTTGAAAAAGCTTTGTACATTGTGCACCACCGTGCCTCTTGAAAGAGAGTCATTGCTGAAGATGTCGGTGCCGCCTGTAGGCACGTGAAGTCTGGTGGATGATGGAGCAGCGCGGCACTTGGCGGTCTTCATCTTGCACACGATGGATGTCCTTGTGGGCGCAGAGTGACACGTCACGGTATTTCCTTGACCCGAAGCAGATTCATTATCTTACTAGACGACCTGCTGGTCGTGGTGGTGACGAGATACATGGCGTCAAAGATGATGTGATCATTTGTTGTTGGTCATCAAAGAACCATCAAAGAATAACAATGGTGTGTATAATACATCTCAGTCTCTCTCTCTCTCTCTCTCTCTCTCTCTCTCTCTCTCTCTCTCTCTCTCTCTCTCTCTCTCTCTCTCTCTCTCTCTCTCTCTGTGGTAAGGTGGTTAAGTCATCGGACGTAAAGCTGGGTTCGCATCCTGGTACCGGTTCCCACCCAAACCGAGTTTAATAACTCAATGGGTAGGTGTAAGACCACTACACGGACCTGTCTCTAACTAACCACTGACAACTAACCACTAACTGAGCTGTGTGCTCAAGACAGCGTGCTTGAACCGTAATTAGATATAAGCACGACAATTAAAAAAAACACACACAAAAAAACACAAAAAAAACCCCAACAATAAGTTAACACATAGAGTTGTGGACGGGACGTAGCCCAGTGGTAAAGCGCTCGCTTGCACCGCGGTCGGTTTAGGATCGATCTCCGTCGGTGGGCCCATTGGGCTATTTCTCGTTTCAGCCAGTTTACCACGACTGGTATATCAAAGGCTGTGGTATGTGCTATCCTGTCTGTGGGATGAAAGAAAGAAATGTTTTATTTAACGACGCACTCAACACATTTTATTTACGGTTATATGGCGTCAGACATATGGTTAAGGACCACACAGATTGTCTGTGGGATGATGCATATAAAAGACCCCTTGCTACTAATGGAAAAATGTAGCGGGTTTCCACTCTAAGACTATATGTCAAAATTACAGAATGTTTGACATCCAATAGCCGATGATTAATAAATCAATGTGATCTAGTGGTGTCGTTAAACAAAACAAACTCCTTCATACAAAGTCGTAATGTGGCATTGAATGTGAGTAGTGTCAAACTGACTGTCAGTAACACGGTCAGCTTGTGACACCATGAATTGAGAGTCCTGGTTGCAGTCACTATCTTTTGTTAATATTTGAATTATCCTTTAAATGCCGTTAGAGATCAGCTATTGGAGCAAATTGGTTAATATTAACATTACTTCTATTTATTTAGTATAGTACTATTCGATTACATGCATATTAGACCAATGATACACGTATCTCTCAGTATACTTAATAATGACTTATATGTATTAAATAATAAAAGTCAATAACACCTTAATTTATTAATTATTATTATTATTATTATTATTATTATTTACTAAATCATTACTCTCCACCATAATTCTGTACATATCCTGTATATATTTATTATTTTGTTGTACATTGTATTATGCTCATAAGTTGTAAAAAGTTAAAGCAATAAAGAACTTGAACTTTATTTCTTTCCATCAGTACATCTCAGTCGCCCCCTCTTATGTTAAAAGTATATCCAAATGGCTGAATTAAGACAGTAATAAAGGGTTGATGTGATTTTCTCATAACCTCAGACGAACGCTGTGTCATGATGACTCTTGCTTGGGGATATTATATTTGCAGTAATTTACTATGCTCCATATAACTACCTTCAGCATACTTTGATGACACGCGTCTGTGAGTTTCTTGACCTGTAAAGCAACTGAGGTACGATACGTGCAAAATGTCAAGCTAGTCTAGTATAACACGGTAGTGTGGATTTGACCTTGATCCATCTGTGACAGTATAGTGGTATTCAGACTGACTTTCACATACATCATGAATAGATCCTTTTCTAGGGAAAGACTTACGGCTATATAGACCGAATGCGGCGTGTGCGTGCGGTTTAATTGTTGCGTCTAATGCGTCTGCGGCTTACCTTTTAGGCATATACACCATATACGATTATGTTTTTTTGCGGCTGGAGGCAAGCGTTTTGCAGACGCACGCATCGCTCGCATCCAATCTAGACGCTCTCATTAAAACTAATGTTTTTTTTTTTAGCCGACCGCACACACGCCCCGCATCCTGTCTATATGAGCCTTCAAACTTGCTGCCATTTAAAACCATAATTAGCTTGAACCATTCTCCACTCCGAGTGTAGTCTAATGACGCAATATCAGTTTCTCTCGGTGAACCCAATGTGTTTGTTCCCGTTTTAATCAGTACCAATGGCGGACCAAGGAGATATTTTTAGGGATGGGACCTAGAGAGAAAGTGCACATTGATCAACCCATGGCAAGACCATCCCAACATATAATTTTGGCATTCTGAACTGAAAAATGTAAGACATTGTTCAAAAGGGGACACAGATTGTTTTAGGGATGGGGCAGATCCCCTTGTTGGTGCTTTCCTGTCTGTAGGAAGACATAGTTCCAAAAGGGACACTGATTGTTTTAGGGATGGGGCAGATCACCTTGTTGGTGCTTTCCTGTCTGTAGGAAGACATAGTTCCAAAAGGGACACTGATTGTTTTAGGGATGGGGCAGATCCCCTTGTTGGTGCTTTCCTGTCTGTAGGAAGACATAGTTCAAAAAGGGACACTGATTGTTTTAGGGATGGGGCAGATCCCCTTGTTGGTGCTTTCCTGTCTGTAGGAAGACATAGTTCAAAAAGGGACACTGCTTGTTTTAGGGATGGGGCAGATCCCCTTGTTGGTGCTTTCCTGTCTGTAGGAAGACATAGTTCCAAAAGGGACACTGCTTGTTTTAGGGATGGGGCAGATCCCCTTGTTGGTGCTTTCCTGTCTGTAGGAAGACATAGTTCCAAAAGGGACACTGATTGTTTTAGGGATGGGGCAGATCCCCTTGTTGGTGCTTTCCTGTCTGTAGGAAGACATAGTTCCAAAAGGGACACTGCTTGTTTTAGGGATGGGGCAGATCACCTTGTTGGTGCTTTCCTGTCTGTAGGAAGACATAGTTCCAAAAGGGACACTGATTGTTTTAGGGATGGGGCAGATTCCCTTGTTGGTGCTTTCCTGTCTGTAGGAAGACATAGTTCAAAAAGGGACACTGCTTGTTTTAGGGATGGGGCAGATCCCCTTGTTGGTACTTTCCTGTCTGTAGGAAGGGGCGGGATCTATCCCAGACGACAGAGCGCTCCCTTGAGCTGCTCTCTGACTGGCGTTTGTATTGGTATCGTATATGCTCCAACCAGTCACCCTCGATTGGTGTATCAAAGGCCGTGGTATGTGCTGTCATGTGTGGAACGGTGTAACTATAAAATATATTTTGCTACTAATGGAAAATGTAGCAGTTTTGCTCTAAGACTATATGTGAGCATTATCAAATATTTGACATCCAGTAGCCTGATGGTAAATAAATCAATGTGCTTTAGTGATGTCGTTGAAACAAACTTTGTAGAAAAAATATATAAACAATTGCTATTTGGTAAGAGCGGCCCAAGTAGTGACAGCGGGTTTCCTCTCTTGTTATACCAAACGTGACAATAATTGTACATTAGACACCAAGGAACAGTAGTTTAAAACGTGCTGAGGTGTCAATAAACAAAAAAGGCACGTAGCCCAGTGGCAAAGCGCTCGCCTGATGCGCGGTCGGTCTAGGATCGATCCCCGTCGATGGGCCCATTGACCTATTTCTCGTTACAACCCGTGTTTCACAATTGTGGTAACAAAGGCCGTGATATGTGCTATCCTGTCTATGGGATGGTGCTTATAAAAGATCCCATGCTCCTGCTGAAAACAAATGTAACGGGTTTTTTCTCTAAGACTATATCAAATAATAAATCAATTAATAAATCAATGTGCTCTAGTGGTGTCACTAAACAAAACAAACTTTTAACTTTAAATACAAACATTCCTTTCTTATCATTTTCACTATGTTTAAAACCACGAATACCAGCCGCTATAGATTCGTGTTGGCGTGAATGCGACTCAACTACGCCAGGTCGAGTACACGTGTAGTATGTTGAACGAGTTCACACACCTGTGACGGGGAGAACAGAAATAATTCTACTGTAGCAGACACACATCGATCCGTGTGATTGACACGGAATTCGCCAAGCTGTCTATTTTCGATGGATATAAATATATCAGCCGGTATAACATAGTGCTTGGGTCAGTCGATTTGAGGCTTGTAGGTAACAAAATGGCGTCACTGAACATGGACGAAGTGCCCGAAACCCTACCCACCAAGACCTCTTAAAGGTGCTCTAAGAATCCATTTTCATTCTAATACAGAGTTTACGTGATGCCCAGGCGTCAATATACAACTTAAGATGAGGTATACTCACTCTCTCATTTTAATTCTCTCTCTCTCTCTCTCTCTCTCTCTCTCTCTCTCTCTCTCTCTCTCTCTCTCTCTCTCTCTCTCTCTCTCTCTCTCTCTCTCTCTCTCTCTCTCTCTCTCTCTCTCTCTCTCTCTCTCTCTCTCTCTCTCTCAGAAAGATTGAACAAATGACGAAAACACAAAATAAGCGAATTTCCTTTGCTTGTTTTGGATGGTGAAGTTACACCCGTTTTCTAAGTGTTTCGTGAAACGCGTTGCGTGGCCTGGAACGTCGTCGACAGCTGACTTGGCGTATTAGCAACAGCAATATCCGTTAATCTTCGTTAATCTCCGTTGACAGAACTTTCGTAAGTTTACGTTGGAGTAGGTACGAAACGATTATTCAAAATATCCGTAGCTTATGATATTTACTATAGATTTTTATGTAAAGCAGAGCCACTGGAGCCGTTTAAAATACTTGTCAAGCTGTTAGATGTGTCACAATATCGCACAAAATCAAAAGTTTTTATTAAGAAAACATAACGATAGATGTTTAATGTTAGTAGATCGTCTGTTGTGCGAGGAGTTGCAAACTCATAGCCATCGATCGATTTGGGTTTTTCAAGGGCCGATGTGTGTACTATTTCGCCTGTGTGAGACTGCATTTTAAAGCATTTTAAATCTCCCTTGCTGCTTTTTTGATAGGAGTAGTCCTTGTTGCGACAAGAAGATTGCGCTCTCTTGGTATCTAGACCAACTATCCAAATAACCAAATATACTAAATAACCGTCGTCAAATTCCCCCAGAGCATTGGATCCCATAATAATGTAACAGGATTTGTTATGACCTAGGTATTGTTTCGTCTGATCAGTAATCTCAGTATAATGTGATATAAACGTATTTATTGTACTATTTAAACTAGGTGTTTGAAACGTGTGAGTGACAACTGGAAGTGGCATAACATTTGTTTTTAACGGAACTAGAATCATAGCCACCATTCTACGACAGCAAAGAACTGTAACATTAACGTTTGCGAACATTTGCGAGTTGATAATTCGGTTTAACATGAAGTAAGCCAGTTTCCTGGTCTGCTTCCGTGTTGTGTTCAAAACCAGTAACGTCATTTCAATGCCCATTTTCCCATATATACTTCAAAGTGACAGACCATGTTGTGTTCAAAACCAGTAACGTCACTTCATTGCCCATTTTCCCTTATATACCTCAAAGTGACAGACCTTGTTGTGTTCAAAACCAGTAACGTCACTTCACTGCCCATTTCCCCTTATATACCTCAAAGTGACAGACCCTGTTGTGTTCAAAACCAGTAACGTCACTTCATTGCCCATTTCCCCCTATATACCTCAAAGTGACAGACCCTGTTGTGTTCAAAACCAGTAACGTCACTTCATTGCCCATTTCCCCCTATATACCTCAAAGTGACAGACCCTGTTGTGTTCAAAACCAGTAACGTCACTTCATTGCCCATTTCCCCCTATATACCTCAAAGTGACAGACCCTTTTGTGTTCAAAACCAGTAACGTCACTTCATTGCCCATTTCCCCTTATATATCTCAAAGTGACAGACCCTGTTGTGTTCAAAACCAGTAACGTCAATTCATTGCCCATTTCCCCTTATATACTTCAAAGTGACAGACCCTGTTGTGTTCAAAACCAGTAACGTCACTTCATTGCCCATTTCCCCCTATATACCTCAAAGTGACAGACCCTTTTGTGTTCAAAACCAGTAACGTCACTTCATTGCCCATTTTCCCATATATACCTCAAAGTGACAGACCATGTTGTGTTCAAAACCAGTAACGTCACTTCATTGCCCATTTCCACTTATATACCTCAAAGTGACAGACCCTGTTGTGTTCAAAACCAGTAACGTCACTTCATTGCCCATTTTCCCTTATATACCTCAAAGTGACAGACCCTTTTGTGTTCAAAACCAGTAACGTCACTTCATTGCCCATTTCCCCACTATATACCTCAAAGTGACAGACCACGTTGTGTTCAAAACCAGTAACGTCACTTCATTGCCCATTTCCCCCTATATACCTCAAAGTGACAGACCATGTTGTGTTCAAAACCAGTAACGTCACTTCATTGCCCATTTCCCCCTATATACTTCAAAGTGACAGACCCTAGTTTTCATACACTACGGCGTATGTTTCACTATTAGAGCCGTTTTGATAAATAAAATTAGAAGTCGTCTATATTTGATTATTTAGATCATCCATTTTCGTTTATCCGAAGTGTTTCTAGTCATCCAGGTTTTTGTAATACCCGAAATAAATGTTTTTATAATAAATATTCTAAAAACACACTTTCGTCTGAGAAGAAACGATTGTCGAGCCAAACTCTAATCTATTTGTAGACATTATATCCCCGTTTAAAGCTCACAGACTTTAGTTTCACTCTGTTATACCTTTATCCAGACGTGTTACAAGTTTGTAGACATTATATCCCCGTTTAAAGCTCACAGACTTTAGTTTCACTCTGTTATACCTTTATCCAGACGTGTTACAAGTTTGTAGACATTATATCCCCGTTTAAACCTCACAGACTTTAGTTTCACTCTGTTATACCTTTATCCAGACGTGTTACAAGTTTGTAGACATTATATCCCCGTTTAAACCTCACAGACTTTAGTTTCACTCTGTTATACCTTTATCCAGACGTGTTACAAGTTTGTAGACATTATATCCCCGTTTAAACCTCACAGACTTTAGTTTCACTCTGTTATACCTTTATCCAGACGTGTTACAAGTTTGTAGACATTATATCCCCGTTTAAACCTCACAGACTTTAGTTTCACTCTGTTATACCTTTATCCATACGTGTTACAAGTTTGTAGACATTATATCCCCGTTTAAACCTCACAGACTTTAGTTTCACTCTATTATACCTTTATCCAGACGTGTTACAAGTTTGTAGACATTATATCCCCGTTTAAACCTCACAGACTTTAGTTTCACTCTATTATACCTTTATCCAGACGTGTTACAAGTTTGTAGACATTATATCCCCGTTTAAACCTCACAGACTTTAGTTTCACTCTATTATACCTTTATCCAGACGTGTTACAAGTTTGTAGACATTATATCCCCGTTTAAACCTCACAGACTTTAGTTTCACTCTATTATACCTTTATCCAGACGTGTTACAAGTTTGTAGACATTATATCCCCGTTTAAACCTCACAGACTTTAGTTTCACTCTATTATACCTTTATCCAGACGTGTTACAAGTTTGTAGACATTATATCCCCGTTTAAACCTCACAGACTTTAGTTTCACTCTATTATACCTTTATCCAGACGTGTTACAAGTTTGTAGACATTATATCCCCGTTTAAACCTCACAGACTTTAGTTTCACTCTATTATACCTTTATCCAGACGTGTTACAAGTTTGTAGACATTATATCCCCGTTTAAACCCCACAGACTTTAGTTTCACTCTATTATACCTTTATCCAGACGTGTTACAAGTTTGTAGACATTATATCCCCGTTTAAACCTCACAGACTTTAGTTTCACTCTATTATACCTTTATCCAGACGTGTTACAAGTTTGTAGACATTATATCCCCGTTTAAACCTCACAGACTTTAGTTTCACTCTATTATACCTTTATCCAGACGTGTTACAAGTTTGTAGACATTATATCCCCGTTTAAACCTCACAGACTTTAGTTTCACTCTATTATACCTTTATCCAGACGTGTTACAAGTTTGTAGACATTATATCCCCGTTTAAACCTCACAGACTTTAGTTTCACTCTATTATACCTTTATCCAGACGTGTTACAAGTTTGTAGACATTATATCCCCGTTTAAACCTCACAGACTTTAGTTTCACTCTATTATACCTTTATCCAGACGTGTTACAAGTTTGTAGACATTATATCCCCGTTTAAACCTCACAGACTTTAGTTTCACTCTATTATACCTTTATCCAGACGTGTTACAAGTTTGTAGACATTATATCCCCGTTTAAACCTCACAGACTTTAGTTTCACTCTATTATACCTTTATCCAGACGTGTTACAAGTTTGTAGACATTATATCCCCGTTTAAACCTCACAGACTTTAGTTTCACTCTATTATACCTTTATCCAGACGTGTTACAAGTTTGTAGACATTATATCCCCGTTTAAACCTCACAGACTTTAGTTTCACTCTATTATACCTTTATCCAGACGTGTTACAAGTTTGTAGACATTATATCCCCGTTTAAACCTCACAGACTTTAGTTTCACTCTATTATACCTTTATCCAGACGTGTTACAAGTTTGTAGACATTATATCCCCGTTTAAACCTCACAGACTTTAGTTTCACTCTATTATACCTTTATCCAGACGTGTTACAAGTTTGTAGACATTATATCCCCGTTTAAAGCTCACAGACTTTAGTTTCACTCTATTATACCTTTATCCAGACGTGTTACAAGTTTGTAGACATTATATCCCCGTTTAAAGCTCACAGACTTTAGTTTCACTCTATTATACCTTTATCCAGACGTGTTACAAGTTTGTAGACATTATATCCCCGTTTAAAGCTCACAGACTTTAGTTTCACTCTATTATACCTTTATCCAGACGTGTTACAAGTTTGTAGACATTATATCCCCGTTTAAAGCTCACAGACTTTAGTTTCACTCTATTATACCTTTATCCAGACGTGTTACAAGTTTGTAGACATTATATCCCCGTTTAAAGCTCACAGACTTTAGTTTCACTCTATTATACCTTTATCCAGACGTGTTACAAGTTTGTAGATGAACCAATCTCAGTGTCCATTTTCACGGGCTGAAACTAGAGTGTGCGCCTTTAAGAGTGGGGTATAGTACAGACACGTACATTAACGACGAGAGATTCGGGTTTTTCCTGTCCCGATTACTACCCACTCCCCAAATTCAACTAGCGAACGTTTCGCTAACGTTCGCGAACTATTTGATTGGTTCCCGACGTGTCAATTTGGTTTACCATGAAATGCATAGACTCTATGAGACGTTTTTCTGCTCTGTCTGGCTGAACTCATCCCAGGAACATCAAAGGCTTATGTGGAAGCACCGGGATTCCCATCTTTATCGACCAAGTGTAGAAATAAGCACCAAATAATCGTGGCTTAAAATGTGCTGAGGTGTCGTAAAACAAATATAGTCCTTCTAATACTGTTGATTGAACGGCTTTAGCGAGCCACATTATGTTATCACTGTAGTCTCTGGGATCTAAATTGGTGGTGTGCACCCCACAGTGTCAATGTAGGCCTACTACTGCCGTAACTCGACAAAATCGAGTGCTTAAACATTTATATTGCTCGCCATAAATTTAGCATATCGTTGAGGCATTGTTTGAAAACCTAGAAACACGCCCATGCGGAGATCTCTTGCGTGGTTGGTGTGGGGGTTTTTTTTGTGCGTCGTCTTTTACACGTTTCTGTGTCAAACAGTATAAAAATAATATCCTAGAAACTGGTGTTATCGGTTTTTTTTACCTAGTATCGAGAAAGAAATGTTTGCATAACTACGCCTCAGCACATATAAGTTTCAAATATTTTTTCATTGAGATATTTGGTCCAAAATGGTAGATAAGACTCATTTGACTCCTTTTGAATGGCAGCAAGACAACTATTCACCCCACAAACAAAATAGCTGATACCACGGCTTTTGATATGGCAGTCGTGGAGCTTTGATCGTAACGGGATATAGCCCAACCAAGGGGGTCACTCCTGCGACCCATGGCGCCAGTGAGGTCCACCAAGCTCCCAGATTGACAGTGCTGTAACAACTTTGCAGTGTTTACTTTATATTCGAAAAAAACAAATACCAGAAGTTGTAATTTCGATCTTCCGTTCGTGTACTAATGTGACGATCAATTTGAAAGTCTAATATGCCAGTAGATGACAACCCTCCATTACATGGGATGCAAGTTAATCATGCACCTTTTCCCTTTGTACAGCGGATGCGTCGGCTGACCTTTTACGGTCAGAACGTTTAGTACGTTTAGCTAGATGATATTTAGTGTTTGCCATTTCACTGTGGCACTTTCACAGAAAATCGCCGTCTGTTGAAGCGCTGTTATGTCATGGTGTTTAAATGATGTTTTCTGTTCGTTCATTAAAAGTACAACGTGCATGTAGATACAGTACAGAAGACACTTAAAAGGAAAGCATCTCAAAAATGGATTAAGAATTGATTGAATAAAAATATAAAAAGCAGGCAGCATTATGGTAATAATGGTGGGGGGGGGGGGGAGAGAGAGAGAGAGAGAGAGAGAGAGAGAGAGAGAGAGAGAGAGAGAGAGAGAGAGAGAGAGAGAGAGGATAGAAGAGAATAAGAGAATGACAGCGACGAGAGAGAGAGAGAGAGAGAGAGAGAGAGAGAGAGAGAGAGAGGGGGGGAAGGAGGGAGGGAGAGAGAGAGATTACATATGCGCGTGAGTGATTGTTATGCAGAATGAAATAAGTACATTGATGTGTAGAATAGAAAAGAATAAGAAAAAAGATGTAAAGATTTAATGAGGGATTAAATACGATAACATAGTGCTGACTCTTCGTTATACATGTTTTTAGACCTGCACAATGACCGCGAATCTAATATCCTATTCATAACCCAATAGTTGTGCCCTGGGAAACTGAAGCCTATGGAACAGAAATAGACAGTACATTTTAAATCCAATGATAATTCATGACGGCATGACTGCTGCAGTGGGAGATATTCGTTCCTAGAGGGACGTATGGGTATTAAGGGTTCTTTCCTCAGTTTGCTGCAATTCTAACATTTTTACCACTGACGGATCATTTTTTATGACTAAAATTACATTTCAAAACAATTTCCTGTTTAGAATATCAGTGTCTGTATAATCAAGATGCTTATAATTGTCGTCCTAATGTTTTGTACTAGCTCAAACAGGATTTTACTATTCAAACATTTTGTACATGTGTATATATATATATATGGGGTTTTTTTCGTACATGTACAAAATATTTATATATATATATATATATTGGATATACAGACACTGATACTCTTAACAAGAAAATGTATTTAATTAGTAAACTTTAGTCGCGAAAAAGGCTCTGTTAGTCGGAAGGAAATGTTTTATTTAACGACGCATTCAACACATTTTATTTACGGTTATATGGCGTCAAACATATGGTTAAGGACCACACAGATACTGAGAGAGGAAACGCGCTGTCGCCACTTCATGGCTACTCTTTTCGATTAGCAGCAATGGATTTTTTATATGCACCATCCCACAGACAGGGTAGTACATACCACGGCCTTTGATATGCCAGTCGTGGTGCACTGGCTGGACCGAGAAATAGCCCAATGGGCCCACTGGCGGGGATCGCTCCCAGACCGACCGCGCATTGAGCGAGCGCTGTACTACGTCCCGCCCCCATGTTAGTCAGAAACGTCTTATAAGGGCTGCCAACTCAGAACAGTCCCTTTAACAATGTAAACACTTGACAACGTTTTCCATCCATTTACAACGCATTGCTGTATAAAACAACAATATAGCATAACATAAAAGTAGTCTTCCTTTAAGATTGTTGACCCAATTTAAGTAAATTTGTCACATTATAGTTTGTTTGATCTTTTACTCCATGTGCTACACAATAAATACATCATAAAATCTAACGATTCACTGACTTTCAAACAGACAAATTTAATTAAAAAAACATTTAAAGTCACGACTTTCATTAAATACATAAAATAAAAATTAACCATAGCCTTTTACTGGCAGACTTATGTCAAGCATCAAAGAGCCGCAAAGAGCTACCGTTGACCACATTACGCGATAACCTGCCGAGGTTGTTCTACGACACACAAGTATACGCAGGCGCTCCACTGTGTTATTTATGACTTAATCAAAGACTATGACTTTATTAGCGATCGGGCTATCGGTTTCCCTATCCCGCCCAAGAGTCGATCGTCACTACTAGCATATCGCAACCGAGGATAATAATACTAGGAAGCCATTAATTCGTGATAAACAAAGCTTGATAGATTGAATGAATACGTGACCTATCCTGGAAATACAATCTGCGCTGACGTATGTCACATTATGTACCCGCATCAGAACAGCTTACACACTTACTCAGTTACAGTGGTCCGGAAAAGAACATTATAATTTACATATAAATCTGAGTTCATTTGCGTAATGGTGTAGTTAATGCCAAGTACAGAATTAAAATCGACATCAAACGTCTTAAAGGCATACTGTCACGGATTTAAGGACCTTATTTCTCTAAAAATGGATAATAAATAAAAATTACATTAATTGTTGGAAACCAAATCTAGCTATCGCATCACTTTAACTGAACCATGATGGAATGAAATCCATGTCAACCTTCTCAGCAATTTTAGTTTTTGAATTATGGACCATTGCCATAATTCAATTATATTTACAAAATATAATTAATAAATGGAGTATGGTGGGTTATGAAGATGGTTGATTAAAGTACATTTAGGGACAAATCAAATAAGTTTTGTTCGTTATGTTTTCTTAATAAAAACTTTAGATTTTCCGCGATATTGTGACACATCTAACAGCTTGACAAGTATTTTAAACGGCTCCAGTGGCTCTGCTTTACATAAAAATCTATAGTAAATATCATAAGCTACGGATATTTTGAATAATCGTTTCGTACCTACTCCAACGTAAACTTACGAAAGTTCTGTCAACGGAGATTAACGAAGATTAACGGATATTGCTGTTGCTAATACGCCAAGTCAGCTGTCGACGACGTTCCAGGCCACGCAACGCGTTTCACGAAACACTTAGAAAACCGGTGTAACTTCACCATCCAAAACAAGCAAAGGAAATTCGCTTATGTTGTGTTTTGAGAGAGAGAGAGAGAGAGAGAGAGAGAGAGAGAGAGAGAGAGAGAGAGAGAGAGAGAGAGAGAGAGAGAGAATTAAATTTTGTTTATTTAACGACATCACTAGAACACATTTATTTATTAATTATCGGCTATTGGATGTCAAACATATAGTCTACGTTTTTCATTAGCCGGAAGGGACTTTTTTGTATGCACCATCCCACAGAAAGGACAGCCTATACCACGGCCTTTGATATACTAGTAGTTGGGCCATAGGCGTACGGGATCCCATTTTTGTAGGGTGGGGGTGGGGGCAGACTGGCTTTTGCTCGAATCTGGATCACAGCATTTATTCATATTAGCATTGCTACAAAAAGCTATATATGGTTACAAACGAATCACTACGCATTTTCACACGGAGTACCACTAATTTTGAGAGTAGAATGATGGAAATACACGTTAACAAGGTCTCAGGTTAGCACATTTTGCCCGATTATCTGTATAATGTTTGCCCGAATTGGAGGTTGTTCTCCAGCCCAGGAGGGACAGTCCCCCCTGTCTCGTACGCTTATGCGTGGGGCACTGAATGGGACGGAAAAGAGAGACAGACAAGACTTGTTGTTGTTTTTCTTGTTTTCTTGTTTTCTTCAAACGCTCAGAGACATACTTATTCAATGATGCCACCAATATTGTAACACTGGGTCTAGACTGTAGTTTTGATTCACCATGTAATCATACACAACCAGCTGACTAGTCTGCACCGCTACCTACATAATCACATCAAAATCAGAAGCACTGCCTGACTTCCAGTTTACTGATTGCGTCATCTGAAACCAGCGGGGCGGAAAATCCGGTGATCTAATAATTACGTAACTTAATTCCCACGCTAACGGCCAATTGACAGAACGGGAGAAGCCTAACAAGGCAGATCATCTCAGAAAGGCCTGTAAAATTAATATTGATATTTAAAGTCGAATCAACGATGGGTGTGTAAACACGCCAACAGATTATATTAATATGGTCACCTTGAAGTTATCCAAATCGATCTTAATGCAGATAACAAGGAAAGGGATATTTGTATGACTACACCTCAGCACATTGTTTTGCGGCTATTCAGTGCTAGACATATAGGTCACGTCTTTCGATACAGCGAGGAAGAGATCGAACCTCCTCGCCGTCCTCGGTGGACCCATTCTCTGGCTGATCCCCCCCCCCCACCCCCGTTTCGACCAGTGCCCCACGATTGGTATATTAAACGTCGTAGTATGTGCTGTCCTGTCTGTGGGAAAGGGAATATAAAAGACCCCTTGCTGGTAATAAAAAATGTCAAAATTACCAAATGTTTGACATCCAGTAGCCGATGATGAATAGATATGTATGTTCTAGTGGTATCTTTAAACAAAACAAACTTATCTCTTTGAATATGCAGCAAGGTTTATTTTAAGTACCTACACTTTCTTCGATGACATACCACAGTTATCGATATACTAGTCATGGGATATTAATACAGATATATAGGCTTGTTGACGATCAGTTCTACATACCACGGTATGTCAATGGAATACTAAAACTCCTGTGTTGGTGCTGAGGCGCCTGTTTATGATCCGAATGACTGAAACACCTCGAATCTACCCACTGCGTTGCCTGTCGTCTACCCACACGCCGAGACACAGTCAACAACTGTTTACAGTACTGAAACTCAATAGCGTTACCCTTGAAAAGGCTGCAATAAATTAAATTCGCTATAATTTATGTCAGAAACTTGAATGGCCAGTCTGGGTTTTTTTTTACTTTTGTTTTGTAGAACATGTGTATTAGTTATCGTATGCATGATATTGTCATTTTGGTAGTGGATGGCGATATTCCTTCCGTTTACTTTGTAGTCCTCGATATTTGTTTACCTTTTTGCTACATCTCCCCCCCCCCCCCCCCTTCCGTCTCCATCTATCTTCATATTTGCTTTTGCCTCTGTAAACACTGCAACCATCTCTCTCTCTCTCTCTCTCTCTCTCTCTCTCTCTCTCTCTCTCTCTCTCTCTCTCTCTCTCTCTCTCTTCCAATCTACCCCACAAACACACACACACTCTCTCTGTCTTTGTGTCTTTGTTTCTAAAAATCCTTCGCAGATGTCGATTGGTCGAATATGTTGTTAGTAAAGTTACCAATCGCAAGTAAAACATCGACATGAAAGCAAATTTCCGTATGTTATGGACTCGTATCCCTTTTAAACCTTATTTAAACAGCACAACAAAGTTTTACAAATATAAGTTCACTGTTTATTGAAACCTTCACCCTAATTACTTTTTGCTTTTTGAGGTGGTGATGATGGGCGTCATTTTAAGAAAAGCCATACTGTTCGGCAAGGTGGTTCCATTGTATGTCAGTATCAAGTATAACAAGAGGTAAACTATTCTTCAGTGTTTTCGAACATGAAGTAAACGGCTGGTAACCAGCTAATACTAATACTGTCGACAAGGCTGCGCAACACAGAACAATCGTCGCGAGAGGTTCTTACTTCTTTGCCCAGAAGGAAATAAAAATGGAGGAAATTACAGACTACAAATAATTCTGCCAGAGATTGTTGGGTCTGTCATTGGTTTTGTTTCGAAGGCTAACTTTAGGGAATAAAACAAATACAGAAGTAAATAATATTTAAAGAAATAAATACAAAACATAACTCTTCAGGTTGGATTTAGTAAGTTCACAGACATCTATTGATCCGAAATTTTTTAGGTAAAGCCATACTGTCCGGTAAAGTGGTTCCATTGCATGTCAGTATTAAGTATAACAAGAGGTAAAATATACTACTGTGTTTCCTAACAGTAAATTTTTCGTAAGCTCCGAAAACCCCCAACCCCAGTCAGCAATCTCCGGGGTGTTCCGTCGCGTCGTAGATTCGACCTGGCGCCATCTTCCAATATCTATCCACAGAGGCGTCGTCATCGTATCACATTAAATCAGAAACAAATCTAGCGGAATAATATAGGCAAAATGACCGGATTCATAAAAGCGGTCCACGTCTGTTTTGAAAAGGCAGTTAGCTGGTTCCCAGCAGTTTTGATAGATAACCAGCATGCCACCAGCATCAACAAGGCCGAGGACATACTGAGAAAAACACTGCTGTAAAGATATCGCCCTGTCTTATTCCAGCATGAGATTTTTCATCAGAATTTTGTACAATGCTGTGAAGCATCTACATAACCGGTGTAGATAACTAGTCGGTTCCTAGCATCAATAGGGTTAAGTAAATATTAAGAAAAACACTGGTTTAAAGATATTGCCTTGTCTTATTCCGGTATAAGCTTTTCATCAGATCGTTGTACAGTGACACACATTATTTACCTGACTGGTATAGATATCTAGCCGGACCCTAGCATCAAAAGAGCTGAGAAAATCCCGAGAAAAACACTGCTCCAAAGATATAGCCTTGTCTTATTCCAGCATGACGTTTTTCGTCAAATCTTTGTACAGTGATTTGAAAAGTGAAAATAACTGTGTAGATAACTAGCAGGACACAACATCAATATGATTGAGAAAATGCCGAGAAAAACCCTACTCCAGCATGAAGTTTTTCATCCAATATTTGTGCAGTGATTTGAAGCATTTACCTGATAACTAGCTGATCCCTAGCATCAAGAGGACTGAGGAAATACCGAGGAAAACACTTCTCAAAAGACATAGCCTTGTTCTATTCCAGCGTGACGTTTTGTTTCAGATGTTTATAGTGTGACTTGCAGAATTTACCTGACTGATGTATTCATTATTGATGAAGAAATAATCCACTGAATGCTTTACGCGTTCTTTTGTGTGTGTGTAGCATCGATAAAATACCTGGTCCATCGATAAATCTTGAGAGATTACACTGTATTTCACCTCATACTAATTGACTGGACTGGACTGGACTACGTTTTATTGATGAAGCGATTACTTTATCTTATATGTGTTCTTTAGTGAAGAAAATCCATATCATATTTGTCTTCTTACAAATTGCAAACTCCTTGATTATAGGCCCGTATTTATACAACCTTAGACTGGGAGCTTAAAATTACTACAGATTTTGAATACAGGTCAGCTTACCCATTCAGTTTTAATCAAGTCTGGAGTTCTTATCTCGGTTTAAGCTTTGAGTCTAAACAATAAATGAATGGATGAATGTTTAACGACACCCCAGCACGAAAAATACATCGGCTATTGGGTGTCAAACTATGGTAAATGGAAAAATAATGGGTATGTCTAAAAACTGCAGTTTTATAAGTACAGACCTACTTGCCATCACCACACCTTGCTGGGGGGGGGGGGGGGGGGGGGAGGGGACAAGGTGCAGATTCTCTCTCCTCCCAAAAATATTAAAAAGTGCCCTTTTAGTTTAGAATTGCACTATTTCTAACGGGAGAGGTCCGTATGTTAGTGTGCCCCAATTCTTCTCAAACTGCGTTTATCGAATGAATAAAAACGAGTTACTAGCCATGATGACTTGGCACGAACACTTAAACTTCAATTCACTCTTACAAAAGAAATCCTCTATCTTACAGGTGTATTCCGACTTTTCAAATATTTTGTTCAGTCATCATAATGCAAGTTTAGTGTTTTCATAAATCAAGGTAATTGAAATACTCGAGTGGTCCAACCCACGCACCAGCCAGATAAGAGGACACGATGAGCTATATTCTGAACGATCTTGCATGTAAACGTGTACATGCGCAATGCTACGTCTAACATTTCTTAGGGGTGGGATAGGGTGCTATTAATTACTAGTAGGCTATGAAACACTCATCGAAGTTTCTTATTTATTTAAGAACTTGTTTCACTTAGCATTTTGTTCTTAACTAATAGGGTGTCTTTGAAAGAAAAGTTCGTTAGTAATCGAGTTTGTCAGTTACACATTACCAATGTCACGGGGCAAGTATACCGATAGTCGTGGTATATGCTATCCTGCCCAAACGAAAGTTCGTTTGTTGGTAATCGGTAAGAGTTTTCTATATGTGGCAAGATTTCTTCTAATATTAATCCAATGGCATCTGGACAAGTAAAACGTGCTTGAATCTTATTTATTCAGTAAATCATATTAGTAAAGTCACGATTACTAACTTCCTTGCATTATGAGTTTTGTTAGCCTGCTCCAGATAACTAGTCAGACATTTGTGTATTACCGTGATACACGATAGTCAGTGACTAACAACATGCTACACGGGGTACGGTAACAAACATTGTTTTCCTCCTTTTTATAGGTTCATTTGACACTAATGTAGGAAATGGATACAGGCTTTCAATCTTGCACCTTGTGTCTCAGCCACATAACTTTACAGAAATATTTTTCTCGTATCGGTGACTTTATTTTTGTGGGTTTAAACTTTCATGGTTTAGTTACAAAACTCATTTCGCTGCATACTTAAATTCGTGGATCGAAAAGGTAGTATCATAAATTTATATTACATAAACACGTGCATTATGTTTTCGTTGTGTTCTTAAATTCGTTGACTGCACTAAAAAAATGAGACCATCACAAACAAAAGTGATTTCATAGTATACTGATTGTGATGTTATGATCAAACACTGCCTCTGAGAGTTCGGCCTAAACTTTTATGAGTAGTGATAATAATATGTCATTTCTTTTTAAAAAATGTAAAATTCATGACTTTATTACACTGACAGCATTATACGTTGTGGTCGGCAGAACTATCGGCAGCAACAGTGCTGGTCAGATCTTAAAGTGACGATTTAGCCCGACTAGCGCCGACCATAGTGAGCCATAGTAAATTAACCACGTGCCTCAACTCAATTAATTCATTTCATTTTTACTTATTTTAGTCCTCGTGAATTAATGTTAAGGAACACTATCCTGGGCACACACCTCAGCTATCTGGGCTGTCTGTCCAGGAAAGTGGGTAAGTGGTTAGTTGTTAGTGGTTAGTAAATGCGAAGTCGGTGTAGTGGCCTTACGCCTACCCACTGAGTCATTAAAGTCGCCATACCCTGCCCTCCCAGTACATTAACCACGTGCCTCATCTCGATAGTTCCTCGCGTCAAGTTTACACGCTTTTCAAGGCTAATCATTTCTTAACATCAAGTACCGGGCCCCATTCTTTGAATTGGCTGATCATGAGACAAGCATTTCTTAACTTCACTATGGATACGGATCTTCTTAACGTGACACAACCGCAGTACTGGTGCCCTGATCATCTGGAAAGCCACAAGTACCTGTTGAGGCCAAACACTGCCAACAAGAGTGTTCAACACTGCAAACAGGGCCAGTCTGTTGGTGCGACGGATCAGCCGAAAACCAATAAGGCGTTATGAATATGTTTGCTTTGTTTTGTGTCAACACAGACTCCTATTAAAACGGTCGTCGATATTGCTGTCATAACAGAGCTTTACGGGTTTCTTATTACCGTTCCGCTGAGCTTTTGATGAAGCATCGATTACCAATTGGAGGTCTTTCGGCCACTTGGTCATCAGACTGGAGGCCATTACGCGATAACACGCTCTGACACCTCCCGTGACCAAACAGAGCAGGTGTCGGGTTAACAGCCACAGATACGTAGCCAGTATGGCACGGCGCAGGTACAGCCATTCAGTTTGATGGTCATTTCTACTTAAGATACCGAAGTTAAGCAACGTTAAGGACATTCACTTGAATGGGTGGTCACCTGGGACAGTTGAATGTGGCGGGCTTCAACAATGCTCCACAGCTAATTCTGTATGTGGGGAAATGCATGTGTAAGAACCATTGTGCTAATCTACCTCTCAGCGAGTCTCACTCCCACAATTATACCTACACCCTTGTCCTGGACAGAGTTCCCGAACAGCCGAGCATCATATCCATGAGCGAGAGAGAGAGAGAGAGAGAGAGAGAGAGAGAGAGAGAGAGAGAGAGAGAGAGAGAGAGAGAGAGTTTAAACCTGTTTTGGATATAAGGTGTGTTATCATGATGATCTGGTGGATATAAGGTGTGTTATCATGATGATCTGGTTGTCATCGTTATTATTAAGGAAGGATTCTTTTCCCTATCGCCATTGCCGTTGTCATCATCAGGATCATGATCATCATCATGATTATGATCATAATCATCATCATCATCACCACCACAACTACCACCACCACCACCATCATCGATATCATCATCATCATCATCACAACTATCATCATAATCATTACCAACACCATCACAATCACCACCACCATCACCATCACTACCACCACCATCATCTTCATCATCATCTCCTTCATGAGCAAGTCTTTCCTCTCCGTCATCATCATGGACAGATCTAAAAGACTACCTCTGAGGAGGATGACGTAAACCAAGCCTTCTACACTCTCACTGTATTATCTGAAAACAAAAGTAGAGTAAAATACAAAGGATATGCTTTAAAACACCCCTTGTCTATCAAGTACGAGACACCATCGATATACGTTTGGACATTAATTTGTCATTTCTTTTCACATCGAGCAAACACTAACCCTCTTAAATGAGTTTGAAGTCAACTTGTCTTGATGGAGTACACGGAGTGTCTAAAACTGATACTCGCCTACAGTACGCGTGGAGTTAGAGATGGAATTAGTTACGTAACTGAAGAAACACCGTGGCGCCTGTGGCAGACAGATCTTTGTGGAGTTCACTGTACGTCAGCTGTAAAGCTTCTATCTGAAATGTGATAGGTCAAAAGATCGATACTCCTCAGTGGATCTATTGGGTTATTGCCATGGGGACTAGAGGATCTTAAGTTTCATCCTCGTCTAGACTCAACCATATTAAACGGACAAAAATACGTACACACAGACAGACAGACACATACATACACGCATACGCACACACACGCACGCACACACACACACACGTGCACACACACGTAGGCAGGCACACACACTCACGCACACACGCGCGCACTCACTTGCACACACAAACACACACACAGGCTGAGACACAGACACCCATATACAAAGGGACAGACAGACAGACAAACTGCGGTCAAACTGACTGTTGCCGCTGTTCAAGTCGACTGAGTTTTAATATTACAGACTGGTATCGATTGCAGCGTCCTAGTCCAAATGTTCTTGGAATTGTGTTGTGAACATGTGGAATCAATTAAAGTAAAAATAATACACACATACAATGTATCACATGAAGTAGCTTTAAATGTCTGCGGCCACGTTGTTGATTTTGTTGTTATTATATGTATCTTTTGACTACATTGACTTGGAAACAGGCATGTTTTTTATCATTTGTTTATAAATACGTGATTTGTAAACAAGCGGTTTGTAAACAGGTGTATGTCTCAAAATATACATAAAAAGGGGATTTGTAAACAGACGTGTCTTTCATCATATGTAGGCTAAGTAAGTGACAGTTTGTAAACAAATATATCCTTTGAATCCTTCCATCATCTATATGACTTATATACAAGGTATCAGTAAGCAGGGTTGTCTTCTGTCACCTACAGAATGGTTATTTATAGACACGTGATTAGTACCCAGGTGTGTCATCTGTAAACCCGATATATATATATATATATATATATATATATATATATATATATATATATAAAGAAGAGTATCATCCATCATATGTTAACCAGAGATATATAAAGAGCAGTATCATTCATCATTCGTAAACATACTTAGAAAACGGGTGTAACTTCACCATCCAAAACAAGCAAAGGAAATTCGCTTATTTTGTGTTTTCGTCATTTGTTCAATCTTTCTTAGAGAGAGAGAGAGAGAGAGAGAGAGAGAGAGAGAGAGAGAGAGAGAGAGAGAGAGAGAGAGAGAGAGAGAGAGAGAGAGAGAGAGAGAGAGAGCGTACGACCCAAAGACAAAAGAAACTAAACAATTAAACTAAGACCTTACTAGGTCCCTCTTTTATTTTCGGCGGGGCCTGCAAAAATGCGCCCAATTTCCTTCATTCAAACTGCGCACCCTTTCCCTTTAGAGTTAATCCTACTATACGGGACATTCCAAATTTCATAGCACCAAAACCAACCCTACGCCTGTTACCGGCTCCGGTCGGGCTGCTGGCGCTCTCTTGCACTTGCCAGAGCAGAAGATCCCTTCTACAACCCTCCCCAACTCTTTCCTGTCCTGGTCGGAGAAGCCGGCTGAGGCCGGCATCTGCGCCCCTGACAGGCGTGCGCTACATCAGCTTGCTCTGAATGTGCACGTAAAATCCTCTGACCTAACCTGAACTTAAAATAGAATATAACTTTTATTACACTCTTAAAGGTAGAGTAAACTCAAACAAGAGATTCATGTGTTGGAAAGATGCATACCCGGACCACCAACACATACTGACACTTTAACAAATGAAAAACGCGTAATTTTATAGTTAATAAAAAAAACATGATTATTCATGCTAACTGGGGGCAGCCATTTTGTTTCGTTTTTGTGACGTCCGGAGTTATAGCTTGGGGCGATGTTACGTCAGCTCCGTCCATCTGCTCTATGCACAGTGTAAACAAACGCTCTAATTTACGACAAGGCGCTTCGCTTTCATCAACTTGACTTGTAAAGCAACATAAATGACTTGATAGTATAATAAACTATTTAACTAAATATATTTCAATTTGCATCAATAGAACGAAATGGAGTTATAGTATTTTTCTTTTTTAAAAAATCCAAAGAAAAAAATGCATATTATTAAGTCTATTGGTATGCTAAGTTCTAACAAAAACGACCACTCACGATACCCAAGTGATAATTTTCTTTTCTTTGGGACTACGTAATTGGTCAGTTTTGTTATTTTAGATGGGAAAGTCTACTTAATTAAGGGTTTTACAGAATTACTTACAGTAATAAAACAAGACGGCTGATTGATTACGATTAGAGGGATGTCCGTGCGATTAACACACAATACCCTGTGATCTTAATAAAAGAGGCACGTCTTTTTAGTGTGTCTAGACACAGTGTCTGGGGACCGTCTAAATATACACCTGCCAATCAGGAACCACAGGTACAGGCCACGGAAAGAAAATACCAATTAACTAAGAAAACACTCCGATTATTATTTCAGTACGTGGGTTAATTTATGTACAAACCATAATACAGTTATTTCAACACTTTGACAATGGTGGTTTATTTTGTATTAAAAGTAATATATAATTGTTGCTGGCTTACTGGGATGACTATTATTACAGAATATTGCGATGCATCCGCAAAAATCAAGTATGTTTTGTTTCTTCGGTTCGAAGACTAATTCCTGACGTGACACGTTAGGTATTACGTAACCACGAGCTTGCCCGAGGGCGTATTCACTGGAATGGTACAAAATGGCTGCTCCCGTTATATATAATAGCCGTCACATTTAACCGTTTTATTAATTAACTATACGATTATACTTGTTGATATTAAGCAATAATGTGCATTATATATCGTTGAATATGCATACAAGGTCAAATGCCTTGATTGTCCCTTCCTTGAACGAAATTGCTTATACATGTATATGCATGTCCTCAATCTTAAGAACGAAATTATTTAAACATGCATGTCCTCAAATTACTTATATTATTATGTATATTCTCAATCTGAAGAACGAAATTACTTATATATGCATGTCCTCAAATTACTTATATTATTATGTATATTCTCAATCTGAGGAACGAAATTACTTATATATGCATGTCCTCAATGCTAAGAACGAAATTACTTATATACTCTTCAAAAGAAGAAACGCAAAACCACATTGTCGTAACATTTGGAGAATTGATTTAATTATTGAATGGCGAGTCCGATAATTACCAAATGTTGCAGGATTGTTCACAATTCACTCTAGTCCATTGTGAGTAAGTGATAGGACACACCACCAAGGTCAAGGTCATCTGGAGTCAATACCGGGTGTGGCCTCCGCGTGTGTTGACAACTGCCTGGCACCGCCTGCCCATTGAAGCAACCAGAGTACGGATGACGTCCCGGGGGATGGTGGCCCACTCGGCCTGCAAGGCTGCTGCCAGCTCGGGCAGGGTCTGGGGCTGTGGTTGTCGCTGTCGGAGGCGTCGGTCCAACTCGTCCCATAGATGCTCAATTGGGTTAATCCGGTGATATCGATGGCCAAGGAAGGACATTAATGTTGTTGTTCTGTAGGAAAGCCGTTGTGAGACGTGCTGTGTGAGGCCTGGCGTTGTCATGTTGGAACACTGCGTTGGCGTTGGCCATAACTGGAACGATGTGTATCTGGTCAATGTAGCCCTGTGCATTCAGGTTGCCCTGCACGTGGACCAGGTCAGTTCTGCCAGTGTGTGAGATGGCTGCCCACACCATGACATTACCCCCTTATCTGTCCACTTCCTGCACGCAGTTTGCCGCATAACGTTCACCACGACGCCTATACACGCGACATCTTCCATCATGACGTCGGAGCAGAAATCGGGACTCGTCACTGAACCACACCTGTCTCCATCGCAGTTGAGGCCATTGTCGATGAATCTGGCACCACTGCAGTCGGAGTCGACGGTGTTGTGGTGTTAAGATGACACCTCGAACTGGACGTCTGGCACGAATTCCCACCTCACGTAGGCGGTTCCGTACGGTCTGGTCGGATATCCTGCGCAAACCTGGTATTGCTGCGGCTGTGGAGGTGGCAGTAGTCAATCGTTCCCGAAGGTGGCGTACCCGGATGTAGCGGTCCTGCCCGGGGGTAGTGACCCGTGGTCGACCGGATCTAGGGAGGTCACGTGTTGATCCATGTTGCTGGTAACGGTCCCACAGTCTTAGATGGTGCTTGGGGACACATGGAATGCCCTGGCAACGGCCGTTCTGGATTCGCCTGCGTCTAATCGGCCGATGGCATTGTTTCTCTGCGGTTCACTGAGACGTGGCATGTCCTGGATTGTCAACTGTCGGCCAGATACAGAGGCCAGGCAAGCGAACACCCTGCACTTTTATACTGTCGGTGTTCATGTTGCACGTGCAGACAACGCACGTGCAGTGGTGACATGGTTTGCACGTGGCTGCGTTTTTGCGAATATTCACATTTTGGAATTTTATTGTACAGTAGCTGCGTTTTATCGAATGTAACCGTGGCAATGTGTTTGGGACATGCAATGACCTTATATTCACAAAGCATGAACCGGTAGGAAACATAAAATCGGAGTTATAACCCATTTGTACCCTTTTGCGTTTCTTTTTTTGAAGAGTATATATGCATGTCCTCAATCTTAAGAACGAAATTACTTATATATGCATGTCCTCAATGCTAAGAACAAAATTACTTATATATGCATGTCCTCAATCTTAAGAACGAAATTACTTAAACATGCATGTCCACAAATTACTTATATTATTATGTATATTCTCAATCTGAAGAACGAAATTACTTATATATGCATGTCCTCAAATTACTTATATTATTATGTATATTCTCAATCTGAGGAACGAAATGACTTATATATGCATGTCCTCAATGCTAAGAACGAAATTACTTATATATGCATGTCCTCAATCTTAAGAACGAAATTACTTATATATGCATGTCCTCAATGCTAAGAACAAAATTACTTATATATGCATGTCCTCAATGTTAAGAACGAAATTACTTATATATGCATGTCCTCAATGCTAAGAACGAAACTGTTTATATATGCATGTCCTCAATGTTAAGAACGAAATTACTTATATATGCATGTCCTCAATGTTAAGAACGAAATTACTTATATATGCATGTCCTTGATGCTAAGAACGAAACTGCTTATATATGCATGTCCTCAATGCTAAGAACGAAACTGTTTATATATGCATGTCCTTAATGCTAAGAACGAAATTACTTATATATGCATGTCCTTGATGCTAAGAACGAAACTGCTTATATATGCATGTCCTTAATGCTAAGAACGAAACTGTTTATATATGCATGTCCTTAATGCTAAGAACGAAATTACTTATATATGCATGTCCTCAATGTTAAGAACGAAATTACTTATATATGCATGTCCTCAATCTTAAGAACGAAATTACTTATATATGCATGTCCTTAATGCTAAGAACGAAATTACTTATATATGCATGTCCTCAATCTCAAGAACGAAATTACTTATATATGCATGTCCTTAATCTTAAGAACGAAATTACTTATATATGCATGTCCTCAATGCTAAGAACGAAATTACTTATACATGCATGTCCTTAATGTTAAGAACGAAACTGCTTATACATGCATGTCCTTAATGTTAAGAACGAAATTACTCATATATGCATGTCCTCAATGTTAAGAACGAAATTACTCATATATGCATGTCCTCAATGTTAAGAACGAAATCACTTATATGTGCCTGTCCTCAGTGTTAAGTACGAAACTGCTTATACATGCATGTTCTCAATGTTAAGAACGAAACTGCTTATACATGCATGTCCTTAATGTTAAGAACGAAATTACTCATATATGCATGTCCTCAATGTTAAGAACGAAATTACTCATATATGCACGTCCTCAATGTTAAGAACGAAATCACTTATATGTGCCTGTCCTCAGTGTTAAGAACGAAACTGCTTATACATGCATGTCCTCAATGTTAAGAACGAAACTGCTTATACATGCATGTCCTCAATGTTAAGAACGAAATTACTCATATATGCATGTCCTCAATGTTAAGAACGAAACTGCTTATACATGCATGTCCTCAATGTTAAGAACGAAATTACTTATATATATGTGCATGTCCTCAATGTTAAGAACGAAACTGCTTATACATGCATGTCCTCAATGTTAAGAACGAAACTGCTTATACATGCATGTCCTCAATGTTAAGAACGAAACTGCTTATACGTGCATGTCCTCAATGTTAAGAACGAAATTACTTATATATGCATGTCAATGTTAAGAACGAAACTACTTATACATGCATGCCCTCAATGTTAAGAACGAAACTGCTTATTCATGTATGTCCTGAATGTTAAGATATGTGCATGTCCTCAATGTTAAGAACGAAACTGCTTATACATGCATGTCCTCAATGTTAAGAACGAAACTGCTTATTCATGCATGTCCTCAATGTTAAGAACGAAATTACTTATATATATGTGCATGTCCTCAATGTTAAGAACGAAACTGCTTATACATGCATGTCCTCAATGTTAAGAACGAAACTGCTTATACATGCATGTCCTAAATGTTAAGAACAAAACTGCTTATACATGCATGTCCTCAATGTTAATAACGAAACTGCTTATACATGTCCTCAATGTTAAGAACGAAATTACTCATATGTGCATGTCCTCAATGTTAAGAACGAAATTACTTATATGTGCATGTCCTCAATGTTAAGAACGAAACTGCTTATACATGCATGTCCTCGATGTTAAAAATGAAACTGCTTATACATGCATGTCCTCAATGTTAAGAACGAAACTGCTTATACATGCATATCCTCAATGTTAAGAACGAAACTGCTTATACATGCATGTCCTAAATGTTAAGAACGAAGCTGCTTATACATGCATGTCCTCAATGTTAAGAACGAAATTACTCATATATGCATGTCCTCAATGTTAAGAACGAAATTACTCATATGTGCATGTCCTCAATGTTAAGAATGAAATTACTTATATGTGCATGTCCTCAATGTTAAGAATGAAACTGCTTATACATGCATGTCCTCAATGTTAAGAACGAAACTGCTTATACATGCATGTCCTCAATGTTAAGTACGAAATTACTCATATATGCATGTCCTCAATGTTAAGAACGAAACTGCTTATACATGCATGTCCTCAATGTTAAGAACGAAATTACTTATATATGCATGTCTTTAATGTTAAGAACGAAACTACTTATACATGCATGTCCTCAATGTTAAGAACGAAACTGCTTATTCATGCATGCCCTCAATGTTAAGAACGAAACTGCTTATTCATGCATGTCCTTACTTAAAGTACTAGTATCCTTGTTTTTTAACATTGTATGCTGTACGAATTCGTAAATGAGCCTATAACTAATTTAATAAATTTAATAAGGAGTTAACCAAAATACAGGACTCTTTCTAAAGCTAAGTTCAGACTGTCAATTGTTATGACAAAGTTGGCCAACTCAACAAGACGGGTGTGCTGAGATTAAGAACTAATGGGTTATACGATGAGAATCGAGTTGTAAGAGTGCTCAGACTAGCAACTGGACAGTCGTAGAAGTCGTAAGATCAGAAAGTTGGCCAACTTTGTGGTGGCAGTTGGTAGTCTGACACTAGCATTACACGCTTTAGACCGAAATCGCTTATTCATGTATATGTCCCAGTGCGTCCACATTGCGTGGTGTAGGAATTCGTAAACGAGCCTATATAACTAATTTAATAGAAACACTAACCGAAATATAGGACTCTTTCTTTAACAACTGCAGGTGCACAAAATTTATTACGTACATAAATTAATTATTTAAAAATGACAAAATATACCGCAAACATACATGTTCTCGTACTTGAAAATAGCCTTAGTATGCAGCGACCTGCTTGTGCACGCAGGCATGAAATGAAACGGTAATCTGATGCCAGTGTTAAGATTTTATGAAATATTTTCGTACAAATTATGTGTAGCGTGACCAGCCCGTAGATTAGGGCCTACCTAGGTCAGACTGCCACAAACAACAACTCCTTTCCAAACCTTGTTTAGTTGGTGAAAATTTAGTAACGTCACTGCGGTATCGTTTTGCAGACTGGCCAGTGATTTATGAAAATTAAAAATAAATAAATGAATGTTTGTTAAACCAACACCTCCGCGTATTATTTAATCAGCATAATATTAGACATCAAACATACAGCAGTGTGTTACCGGCCTAGTCCCAGTACTCTGCCGTTCGACAGCTAGACGGCCATTTCGACGGTTATGGTCGCTCTCTGTAGTGATATGGCGAGGGTTGAACGAATATCCATATGCGTTTTGAAAGGAGATTAAAATACACCTGCGAAGTCACATTTTTTTTTCAGTAATGGAGAGATGACACCCTACTTAATTAACCCACCAAAATCTTTGGTGTTAAACTGCATACTAACATATATTCACATAAAATTATTATTTAGTGGTGTATTTTAAGTAGGGGAATATCCTCGTGACTCTCCATTCCTGAAAAACAATGGGACTCGGCCATAGCGGACCTTGTCTCCATTATTTTTCAGGAATGGAGAGTTACTCGGATATTACCCTATACATAAAACCAATTTAAAATGTTTCTAACATTCCCGTCCCGGGATCCCCGATAAAGTAAGTGTCGAAATCCTTGGAATAAAACCAACTTTCAATATAGGACAAGTTTAAC
The DNA here is from genome assembly GCF_016097555.1 of Gigantopelta aegis. Lineage (NCBI taxonomy): Eukaryota > Metazoa > Mollusca > Gastropoda > Neomphalida > Peltospiridae > Gigantopelta > Gigantopelta aegis. The sequence goes on along the minus strand of NC_054708.1, from coordinate 7,709,537 downwards.
AGTCATTTAAATGGTCTCAATTCAAAGATATTATGCACCCTCCATTAATTATTTGACATCCAGTAGAATTTAACCTTCTGTTAATTAGCTTCTTTTTTTTAGAATGTCTAGTGTTTTTACACGTTCAAGTGTCCCAGTTTCCTAATACAGTACACACGAAGTGCACTTCACTCTCAATAATCGGCAACATTAAACTTATAACATATTCGGTTGAATGGCGAACATACAGAGGTGCATTTCATTTTCAATAATACCATGCCTGGTGCCATCCTGTCTGTGAGGTGGTGCATAATACTCTTCAAAAAAACGTAGGGGAACTCTAATAGGAATTTACAATTGCCAAAATTGTAAGGTATATTAGCTGTGGGGAATGGTTATATGATAATAGTGAATTAACTGGGTAAACATTACAACCGGTAGTTCAGTATTACAGTAGGTTTTATGACCACCAAAGATCTTGAAGGACGATTTGGGTCAGAAGTGAAATTTGAAAGTTGAAATTTTTGTTTATCAGTAAATCGCAAATTCAAACAATAAAAATGACTAAAAACGAAACAGTAACAACTGTATGATCAACAGAATGAAAAGATTGACAGAAATAATGTTCCACAGTGATTAATGGACCTTCCTGGAAATTGTCAAAATCGAGAATGACACCCCACGCACGTGATGCATGTGCAAATTATGGAATGTGTTTCAGTGTGTTGATAAACAGACCTGAACGTTCTTTACTAAGATGTCTGTGGTCAAAACGTATATTCGGTTTAATAGTTGATATTAACATTAATATTTCAGGTTCCCCTACTTTTTTTGAAGAGTGTATATAAAAGATCCCTTGCATCCAATTGCCGATGATTAATAAATCAATATGCTCTAGTGGTGTCGTTAAACAAAACAAACACACATTACTTTCAATAATCGACCACGGTGAAGGCTGGGTTGTGTGTCCAGAACAGCGTGCCTGGACCATAGTTGGACATAAAACGAAAATTAATTTAAAATATAAAAAAGTGCTAATATTAATTTTACGTGTGTATGGACGTAGGGAACATTAGAAACCCCCCACCCAATTCCGTTATAAAGAGAGATAGTAGTTGTAAACCATCAGACGGAATCATGGCATATTCATATCGGACTTTTCTCCGTGGGTGACCTTGGTGTTTTCACTATGACCTTTCCAGGATCTCTTTCTATATCTGAATGAAAAAAACACCGAACGTTACCTGTCGGGCGTTCCCATGAAAAAGAAATAGGTCGTACCTGGTGAGAGATCGACAAACAAGTTTGAAGAGGCCTGGTAAAAAAAGTGCTAATAGCTGAATTTTACGTGTGAAACTGTGCTGACGTAGGAGTAAACACATTTACGAAACCCAGAACCCATTTTTACTTTATAAAGAAAGATAGAAGTGTTTAAACCATCGACGGAATCAACACATTTCATATACGGACTTTTATCCGCGGGTGACATTGGTTGTTTTTCACACAGATTTTGAGAGGAACCCTTTCTATACATGGGAACTCTTCCGATTAGCCGCAACGATTACCTGTTGGGCGTTCCCATGAAAGCAAGAAATAGGTCGTTGAACCTGGTATGGATCACTCGACGGTGCAAGTGGTTTACACCTACCCATTGTAGCCTTGCGTAGCACTGCAGCAGGGTTTGCTTACGGTATCGTAAAAATCCCATGTCGACTGGGATCCGAACCCAGTAAACAGCCTGTAGACGATTGTCACGACGCCACCGAGGCCTTTTCATATAGATATATAAATATATGCAAGTAACAGAAATAAGATAAGGTTAACAAGAAAAAAGTTGCATGTTACAGAAAGTATAGTTTATTGTACACATATGCAAATACATTGCTTATTATACCTATGCAAGTACATAGGTGTATGGCTGTTGGCTAATCCCCAAACCGCAAATGTGGCGGTAATAAAATATTTTTAAAACCATGTACATGAAACATAATTGCGTGGGAGGTAAATAAAATTGTTTAAGAGAAAATGCATTCATACGTCTTAAAAATACTCCATTTGCATTATATCTGTATATGTAATCATATTTAGAATTGAGGGAAGTGATTAATTGCTCTCCTAACTTGAATTATGTGGAGTCATTTAAGGAAGGAAATGTTTTATTTAACGACGCACTCAACACATTTTATTTACGGTTATATGGCGTCAGACATATGGTTAAGGACCACACAGATATATAGAGAGAAGAAACCCGCTGTTGCCACTTCATGGGCTACTCTTTTCGATTAGCAACAAAGGATCTTTTATATGCACCATCCCACAGACAGGATAGTACATACCACGGCCTTTGTTACACCAGTTGTGGAACACTGGCGGAAACGAGAAATAGCCCAATGGGGCCACCGACGGGGAAGAGTCATTTAAGATACTACTACATTGATACCATATAAATTCACATACTAAGAGAAGCTAAAAATTACTGCCCTTGAACTAGTCTCAGGGGAGTGATTGGGGAGCGATCTAGTGAGACCTGGACTTGAACAGAGAGGTCTTATTTTTCCCACACTAGCTATAGACGGTTGAAATGAATGCAGGTTGGCTATTGATGAACTGCAGACACATGTACAAACCCGTCAACGCGTCACAAAGAAACCCGCGACAACGGGTCTTTATCAATATACTGTTTTACATGAAGGTTAAGCATGCAACACAGGCTTTTGTATTGTACCAGACGAGTCCATATAGTCAAGGTGGTGTTATTTTAGGTGCGGCAAATAGCTCGACCGACTGAACAAATACCGAGATGTAACAGTCTCCCTATAGGAGCCTTCCCCCACCCACCACCAAAGTCAGACGCGCGTGTAGGGATTTTAGCGGAGGAGGGGGCTAAACTGACGAACGAAGTTTAGGGTGGGTGGGTGGGTGTCGAGTCATGCTCCCCGGAAAATATATTGAAAAAAAGAGACAAAATTTGCTTAAGCGTCTCCGAAAACGCAACTGCTACCATCGTTTTCACACCTTCGTACCCCATTGGTTACTGATCTCCAGGGGCGTAGCGTGATGCGAACTTGAGATGGGGGGGGGGGGAAGGGGGAGGGAGGGAGGGGTTGGTGGTGGTTCGAATATGAATCAAGCGGATCAATCTGTCTACAATTTCCCTGGACACATATAGGAATAGCCGAATATTGCAGTGCAAAAAATATATTTTAGACTCAGCTTGAGGTTCGTCCGAACACCCTCCCCATCCTCTGACCTCCTCGGAAGATTCTACCCTAAACAGAATTGCAGCAAAGTTACAAGCTAAGGACAGCACATATTGTTTTTATTTCACTTGTTGTGTATCGAGGACACGGTAAGTACCGCGCATGGAGATTAGGGGATCGATGTGTGCTAAGTAATTTTCTATTCCACCAACATTCGTCAGGGTCTACCGGTGCACGCCACGACTTCGATTTGTCAAATCAACGAAGCCATGCGCTTGCATAAAGTAGTACAAGGCATCTCGTAACCTAGCGACAGTTGAGGCGAAGTAATCTGCTATGCATAAGTATGCAACAGCACAGATGCTTAATAGTACCCGTACTTATCCTATGCGAATTCCTAAACATAATACATGTACGTTGGTTTCTGATTTGCTCGGTTTTAATCACATTAAACAGATATACAGACTGACCGACTGACGATAGCAGATGTGAGAGAGAGACAGAGACAGAGAGAGAGAGAGAGAGAGAGAGAGAGAGAGAGAGAGAGAGAGAGAGAGAGAGAGAGAGAGAGAGGAGAGAGAGAGAGAGAGAGAGAGAGAGAGAGGAGGAGGTGGAGAGAGGGAGGGAGGGAGAGAGAGAGAGAGAGAGAGATGGGAGGAGAGAGGAGGAGAGAGAGAGAGAGAGAGAGAGAGAGAGAGAGAGAGGGGGGGGGGCATGAAAAAGAAAACGAGTCAGAAACGAAACCACGCACACACACACGTACACTCATACGCACACACACATGCACCCACACGCAAACATACGTTAGGATATGTATTTACCACTTGCAGGCGCTCTCAACCACTCACATGGCATTAGAGCTTTCCAGAACTTGACGACAGTGGATTAGGAAGTTTATTTCCAGTTCCCACAAGGCAGTCTTTCCTAATCTTCCTAATCCTTTCAAGTCCTTTGGATATTTACACCGTTCAACATGTCGGTTTTAATTAACTTTCATTTTTCTGGACTGTCTTGTAGCTCATTTTTGCATGAGGAGCGATAAGTCATTAAAGTTTGTTTTGTTTAACGACACCACTAGAGAACTTTCAATTAACAATCATCAGCTATTGGATGTCAAACATTTCGTAAATTTTGACTCATAGTCTTAGAGTAAACCTGCAACATATTTCCATTAGTAGCAAGCGATCTTTTATATGCACTTGCCCAGAGACAGGACAGCACATACCACGGCCTTTGGTATATCAGTCGTGGTGCACTAGTTGGGACGCGAAAGACCCAATCAGAGAATGGGTCCACTGAGGTGATTCGATCCTACGACGCAAACACATCGGGTGAGCGCTCTACCCGCCGAGCTGAATCCCGCCCCCTAGTCGTAAGATTACCTCCCTTCATTATACAAGCATTCTATTTTTTACCCATTCCAAGCAGTGTTTAATGGTTGTAGGCATGCGTATATATCGTAAAATAACCAGTGGGAGGTAGTGAAATCAGGGTACAGTAATATAGTTATCGTCTCGTCATGCCGGACAAAAAAGGAACTTTTAAAACTAAAAGGTCATATTTTCATATTTGTTTCGCGGGTGGCAATGACTCTTTGCCCCTCCCCCGTCCCCCCCCCCACTAGGTACGACACTGGTACATATACGATGGGATAACAAGTAGCTATGTAATTAAAAAAAACCCATGTGTATCTTGGAATATACAATTAGCTATTAAAGAAACACACATTGTGTGAAAACTATAACATACAAGCTATCGTCTAGATATCCTTATCACGTACAAGTCGCGATTATCGATTTTACCGCAGATAATTACACAAGATAAGATACTGTGTGTTTGCAGACGCACTATTACTGACCTATATCGGTCTCCTTGAGACGACGATACAGACGCGGAAAGTAATTATTTTACTGGGAACTGGGAAACTCTTTTTACGTGCCCCTATCCACAGAGGTTCAGGCACGCCCACCACGGATTTAGCCTCTGACTTCGCCAGTGACTAACTCCGGAGCAGGAGGGGGGGGGGGGGGGGGGGTAAGTTTGAGGTGGGCGGAATTTGGAATAAAGCCATTTAGTAAGGTCGACGCGAGCGCGGACCAAATAGCAGACACTTCGTAAACTTGAAGTACACCGAGTGGGAGCCGTGCTCTGATTGGCTGAATTTCGATTCCTCGGTGAAACCTGTATTTTACCTAAGTCTACAAAGAGTAACTGCATCCAAAACATGTCCGGACTCTAAAATTTAACCAAAAATAGTTAAGACTGCTCAGCCAAAAGGTTTTTAAGGTGATTTTGAGCAATTGAACGGGCGCCAAAATAAAATGCGTTAGACTACTTATAAAAAAAATAAACATAAGAATTTAGAACTGCTTCCAAAACCGTTTAAAGTCTAACTAGCCCAAAAAAAGAGGTTGTTACCTATCCTAGGAAAGGTTGTTAGCGGGGATGTCGTCACGGAGAGGCGATGAATAGGGACGAGTCCAGATGGGTGAGGGCGTACCGGTTTGCGGACTTGGCGATGCTCTCGGTGATTGGACGGTAGTCATCCCCGGCAACGGTCTTGATGACGCGGTGGATGGTCGGGTTGTCCATTTCATCGAGAAGCATCCCTTGGTTGAAAAGTCCCTTCCGGCGAACGGTAAGGCAGATCCCTCGCCCATCGTTTATCGTGATCCTACGCACCGAGAACTCTCCCTCAGTTCGTGGCAGAGGTTGGTAGGACTCCGGAGTCGGTCCACAAAGGAGCTGACGGACATCCCCAATGTTGGTCTTGACCAGCCTGGAGTAGCGTGTTGGGAGCTTGCCGACCTGCAGTGACCAAGGTTCTTCAGGGGGCTGGTCGTTCACTGGAGATGATGTAGGTGGGGGCGGTTGTATCGGCGGACTTGGCTTGGCTGTCTGGTCGCCTGGTGACACCATCGCCTTTCGTTTTCCAACGAGTACCAGTCGGGCCTGGGTCTCTACAGCGCCACTCTTCCTGGGTGGGGGTGGCATCGCTGGAATCCCGGGGGTTGAAGTAGTCGGAGTTGTTGGTGGCGACTCCATCTGGGCCTGGTTAGGGACCGTGTCCGCCACTGGCGAGTCGTCGACTGTATCCTGCAAAGCTGGATCAGCTGGCCTCGCTGGGAATGACTTGGGCTTGGGGGGTTCAACGGGAAAAGTCGCCGCCGGTAGTTGAGCTACCGGTTTTGACCTCCCCCGGTCCGCCCCTGGCGCGTCCGTCTTCCTCCTCCTTCTCCTCCTAGTTGGTTTCTTTACCGGGTCGCCGTACACCAAAGTCACGGTTGCCCGTGACCCGGTGTACGCGACGCGGTATTCCAGTAACGTCCCGTATGAAGCAATGAGTCCCCCCAGGTGGGGGGGGGGGGGGGGGGGAGGGGGGTAGCTCGAGAGAGCAGGCACACACGTCCTGCTTCATCTTTGCTAAATTTCGGAATGCAAGAATTATTTTACTGTTAGCCAGACTGCTCAACTAACTGACATAGGTTTGGATCAGGTTTTATATTAACATCAGTGTTTATTTAATAAACAACAGTTAGCCACTGGTTCCGTTTAACAATGGGAAATTGATCTTAGGAAACTGTCGCCATGTTTCCAGTTCCCTCCTGCAGTGATTGGGGGCTATTTGTGTCTGGTTATTTATAAGTCATAAAGAACAACAGCTAAATTCTGTAGTCAGAGAAGTAATGATTTAAAAATAAATACACGATGTACTTACTTGCACTTTAAGCAATGGTGACGAGTAATATTAATATGTGATTCATGTCAATAGTAAGAATGTATAATTAACGATCCTTAAAATATTGCTTCGAGTATTAAACAGCAGATGAAGAAATTGATCACAATTTAATATTTTATATTTAATCAACATTCAGAGGTTTTCAGGAAACATCAGTTGTTTTTTTTTTTTTTTTTCTGTTTGTTTATCAGTAAGTATCCGTTTCGTCACAGTTATAGTTCAGTTAGACGTAACAAATGCTAGGTTGATTGTCGTTAATATTAAATATATAAAAGCAGTGGTGATCATGGGCGTTGGAAGATTCCAAAAACTAGTGGCGGAGGCAGGACTAATCAATTGTTTTTAAGGTGTGTGTGTGTAGGGGTATCATTGCCATCCCTAGTTTCCGACGTGTATGGTATAGGAGTTCCAAAGAATCATGTTGTAACCCATGTGACGGTTAAGGCAACGCTACACAGTACGAGTGCCTTGTACAAGAATAGCTGATTGTATAACAGCCCACGAAATCGTAAAGCTATGTTGGGACTCGTATCGTGTACTATCGCCTTTAAGGCGAGGCCACACGATATGAGTGCCTTGTAGGAGAACAACCACGAGAATGACCAATTGCATAGCAAACTATAAAATCGTAATGTTACCCTGACACAATCTGCTATTCTGGTACGAGACACTCGTATTGTGTGGCGTCGCCTCAGCATCTCAACAAAGGCCGTGGTATGTGCTATCCTGTCTGTGGGATGGTGCATATAAAAGATGCCTTGCTGCTAATCGAAAAGAGTAGCCCATGAAGTGGCGACAGCGGGTTTCCTCTCAATATGTGTGTGGTCCTTAACCATAAGTCCGACGCCATATAACCGTAAATAAAATGTGTTGAGTGCGTCGTTAAATAAAACATTTCGTCATCACTGCAGTAGAGCAATCCTCGACCAAACTGTATACAACATAGATCTATTATGTTCAAGGACAGCAGAGAATCGCGATGTTTCCTTGGCCATCAACATCCCCAGATCTCAACCCGATCGTGTATATTTTGGATGACACTGGTAATAGGTGTGTGCAGCATGATCAACTTGACAATCTCAGGCTCAGATCGAGAGGGGATTTCAAGTGTTTCGACCCCCTCCCGCTTTTGAAAACAATGTGTCTGTAAGCGCAAAACGTTTGTTTTTATTCCTTCTATTTGTTTACATGTATAAGTAGTTTTGGCTCCCATTCCTGCAAAAATCCCTGTATTCCTGTCTGAATCTGTACTCTAGTGGTGTGTCTGATACCTGTCTGCCTGCTCGAACACCCTTAGACTCAAGACTCAAGCTGGTACTTAAAGTATAAACTGTAGCATACATATTTAAAGTTTGTTTTGTTTAACGACACAACTAGAGCATATTGATGAATTAATCATCAGCTATTGCATGTCAAACATATCTAGCCTTTAAAACGCATGCAACATAAGTCAAGACATCAAATATGTCTAGAACCTATTAAGGACAATGATTTTGTTTACAATAAAGAGTTATGTTGGTATTTCCCGGTTAAAACAAACAGCAACCCCCCCCCCCCCCCCCACCTCTGAACGTTGCATTCTTATTTCAATTCTGAGATAAAATATTTTAATAGGATCTCACAAAGCACCCTATATTGGAGAGGAAAAAGAAATAATAATAAATATATAAACAAAAAAAAGAGAGCCAGTATATATAAGGAAAGGGGTCAGTGGGATAATATATATATATATATATATATATAATGTCACTGCCACTTTCCTTTCCCTCCTTTGAATTCCGTCTCATTTATTCACGATCCGGCAACTCCTCCTATCTTTCAATTTCTTTCGCTGTCCATCTCCACATCCCAGTCGTGGTCTCTCCAAACTCGACAGGTGCTTGTCTCTTGTGGCTATCTGTGCCACATACCACTCCGATATTTGTTTTATTATGCCAGTTTCAGGCCCAAACTGGTGTTTTGCCTAAAGCACCGTAAGCTTAATTAAGAAGCAGGCTGTTTCACTATACCATGGTCCACCATGTAGTGAGTGTACAGAGAGCTTAAACAACACACGGTCACGTTTAAACCGGCTGTAACTGGCGTCTACGTGAACACGGCATGCAGCATGTTGAATTGAACTATAGCTACTAATCATAACCCAACTACAAGACGATCCTCACACAATATACCAAACCATAGTTCATAGATGCTTGAATTAAAATTGTGTCTTTAAGTTTACAATCAGTTTAGCGTGTAATCACCAGATATGCATGAAGATACACCTTTCTTTAGACAAAAAATCCTATTATTCTACCAGGCACGTGTACGGGTTGGAAGTTATGGTCGAACCTCCCCTGCTCGAAGAAACTTTTCGGTTTTTCAATGTGAAAAGAAGTGAAAATAAAATGAATGTGTACAAAATAAATGACAAGTCTTGTCAAATTAAGTGTGTATACTATTTTGTCTCACTATCTGAGCCTTGATTATAAAGTTACAGAAGTTAGCACACATGTATATTTAAAGGGTTTAGCATTACTAAACATATTGAAGGCAATCTTTTATGTATGGAGAACTCTCTAATGTTAAAAAAGTCACAGTCATCGACTTTTGTCCAACTTAATTATCTGTATCCCGGTGTCTGTAACACTTTAGGTGGCCACAGACCACACTTAATTATCTGTATCCCGGTGTCTGTAACACTTTAGGTGGCCACAGACCACAATTAATTATCTGTATCCCGGTGTCTGTAACACTTTACGTGGCCACAGACCACAATTAATTATCTGTATCCCGGTGTCTGTAACACTTTACGTGGCCACAGACCACACTTAATTATCTGTATCCCGGTGTCTGTAACACTTTAGGTGGCCACAGACCACAATTAATTATCTGTATCCCGGTGTCTGTAACACTTTAGGTGGCCACAGACCACAATTAATTATCTGTATCCCGGTGTCTGTAACACTTTAGGTGGCCACAGACCACAATTAATTAGCCTATATGTTTCTAAGTAGCATTAGTGTCTATAACATTTTTATTAATATCAGCAGGCCCATGAATTTTTGTATGCACCTTTATCTGCCTGGGGGGAACATACCCTGAAAAGGACAACCCATGTTGTCCAGCTCTTTCTCCCAGGATATTGGTTTAAAGAAATACACCCACTAAACCTGGCAGGAGTACACCAATTTTACACAAAAAATCCACTTTTGCATGGACCGGAATTACCACAAACAAGTCTTCAATGTCAACAAGTTACACATGTTTACAAACTACATGCTCTCCCCTGTCAACTTCAGTCAAATAGTTGCCACTTCAAAGCTGTCTGCCATGAAATAATCACAGTCAAACAGCAGACTACTTGCACGGACAAATTTCCGACAACCAAAAGGGAAGACAACTGGGATCTGAGGCCAGGTTGTCCCGCAGTGCAGATTGTAAAGAAAGAACGTGACTGGGAAACTGTCTGGGAGATATGTGTGTATGTCTGTTAGCGAAACACTGGTCTGTCTGGGAGATATATGTGTATGTCTATTAGCGAAATACTGTTCTGTCTGCGAATTATATGTGTATGTCTATTAGCGAAACACTGTTTTTCCCATTTCATATTACAGAATGCAAGTTGTCAATAACGTGACAAATCATAGTGCAGTCATTAACCATATGTCCCACACAATAAAACCGAAAATAAACATGTGGCGTATCGTTAAATGGAACCTTTCTTTCCTACCGATAAAGCAACAAAGATATGTTATTGTATATGCACAAGACAGGATAGTACAGTTCACGGCCTTTAATGATATGAAAAAGGGAGCTAAACAAATCTATGAAAAGTACAGTTTTTCTCCGGTAAATACCACTCAGATGTCTCCAATTAAAGCTTATGTAAAAACAAAACCCATCCCTCTAAATATTTCATTTCAAAAGCGATTAATGACACTGAACTTGACGAAGCGAGATGTGATTGTGTGTGTAGAGCGCCCTTTGTGGTGTGATAGAATGTAGGATCTGGACCCCCCCCCCCCCCCCCCATAGTGAACCCAGCGGGGTACTCCCCATTCCATCCCTTACTTATTAAATATACTTCTCACAAAAAGTTAAGTAACACGCAATGAAGTTTGAAAATGAAATATGAATTGACACTATTCTTTAAATAATTTGATATAGTATTAAACCTTCACCATTCAGTAAACACAACCAAGTATGCCATTGAGCTATCATGTTTGAGAGAAAGTAAGTATAAAGGATACCTCGTTATTAATCTGAAGGGATATGTTATCTTGTGGAAACAGATATCTCACAGTAACACACCAGTATCTGTCCTAGGCAGGCAGCCCAGACTGCTGAATTGCATTTCCGGAACAGCGTGCTTATACCATGGTCGTTTGTCAGAGAAAATCATTATATGGCACATGTTACCTAACTGCCATTATTCGATCATCGGCGATTCCATTTACATGCATATATGTGTGAAAGTATTCAGTGGTATACTGACATATCCATTTACATGCAAAATACATTTAGCAGCATAATGACAACTGTATTCAAGAAAAAATATATTTATAAACAAACCTCAAACATCATGCAGAAAATTCATAAAACACTGTAAGGTAAATACATTTTCTTATTTCGATTATCAGTACCGGTATCCATATATCCAGTGTGTTTCTGATCACCTTAATATTTGTAGTAGACATATAGGATTTTAGATAGTGATCATTTTGTACGTACTAAAGAATATACATTGGGAATTAAAATGAAGTTTGCGATATTACAAACATTAGTGTAGCTAGAAAATTACACTGTATAAACGGATATTGAGTTAGTCGAACATGTGTTACAATGGCAGTGAACTCAGGACCGTCCCTTTAAAATATAAACATGACACGTTTAATTTGTTCACCAAATCACCTTATTAAAGCAGCTACATAGTCATCATATTCCACATTACAGATATTTTGGTGTATTATGTACAAGAGATTGCGTCGCGTGACATCAATCACTCACAAAACTTTATAAAAGCAGTGACAGTATAAAATGTTTACCGCCCCTGGACTCGACCACGGAAAATATTAGAGGTTGTTTCCAGAACCTTTTTGAGGATAGGGTACACCAAAAGGTCTGTTTAATTCACTCAGTCACTCACTCAGTCACTTATTCACTCACACATGTGTATGCGGCACTCACTAGTGTAAAATACCATACTGTGTGGGTGGCACTGATATTATTGCATGCGAAACCAGGATAGTTAGACGTTTCTTGTTATATATGGTCATGATCATAGGTTTTAACGTGTTCATTCAGAGCAAGCTGTTGTAGCGCACGCCTGTCATGCGCACAAGTGTCGACTTCCGCCAGCTCCTTCGTCTAGGAATGGAAATGATTTGGAGGAAGTGGGAGAGGGGGTCGTCCGCGCTGGCTGTGCAAGAGAGCACAAGCAGCCCGACCAGGTTCGGTAGCGGACGAGGTTTGGTTCTTGTGCTGTTGAATTTGCAAATGTCCCGTAGGATTAGGTCCAAAAAGAAAAGGTTGCGCACTTTCGTGAGGTAAAAATGACGTATAATTTGGAGCGGTTCATCAGAATTAAACTATGGAGCTATTTGATTGATTTGATTTAGTTGGTCAAAAGTTAGTTCCTTGCTGGAACCTTGCCTAGCGGGGGGCGTCGTGGTTGGTCTCCCATAGGTGCCCCTTGTTATACCCGAAACTAGCAGCACATATCCTCCTCCATTTTCTGCAATTTACTGTAATGGTGAGTGATTGTAGTGTTTATGTCCGTAAAGGATCTACTCGGGAGTGGCTGCCTTTCTATAGACGAGGAACTGGATAGAGATTCATGAAATCAACCACTATTTTGCCAAACACCCATTCGACTCTGCATTGAGCAGAGATACGGTTTTGCAAGCGGATAACGGTTTTGTCGTTCAGACAAATTGTTTGAGAAGTTGCACGACCCAGCTTTAGCTAAATGTTACTATTGTCACTTAGAATATTTGAATTGGCAGTATACACCCTATGACAGTCAATAAATACATAGTCTTATGCACATAAAAGATGTGTCATACGCTTATACCAATAAAGTATATTGATTGTTATAAATGTGTTTCGTACCTGACTGTGCAGTCGTCTGATGCATTGATACACAATGATCTCAAAAGATTTCACAAATGTCACCGCTTGTGTTCAAACAGGAAAAATGGACGAATTGCAAATAAAGAAAAGCAATTCAGTTAAACTTAGCTAATGTGAATACTGTTCCAATATTTATCCAGCAATTTTAATAAACATTTGAAGTAACCGTGGCCGTCTTTACCAGAAAAGATACTATGCATTTTATCACTTCAGATTTAATTCCTATATTCGATGTATGCTTTCTTAACACACGCATGGAAGAAAATACACCAGTAGATTTTATATTATATAAATCATCATCTAAAACGTTTGAAAATAGCTGTATCAACCAAAATTGTATAGCTTGTTTAAACCTTATTTTTATGGTAAGTGACCAAACATATTTGGATAAGAAGGAGCTATTCTGTGGTATTGCACCCCCCTCCCCTCACCCAACACCCCCATCAACAAACAAACAGGCAAAACAAAACACGAAAAACAACAAATAAATAAATAATAAAGAAACAATAAATCAGTAAATAAATAAATTAAATATATATATATATATATATATATATATATATACTCTTCAAAAAAAGAAACGCAAAAGGGTACAAATGGGTATAACTCCGATTTTATGTTTCCTACCGGTTCATGCTTTGTGAATATAAGGTCATTGCATGTCCCAAACACATTCCCACGGTTACATTCGATAAAACGCAGCTACTGTACAATAAAGTTCCAAAATGTGAATATTCGCAAAAACGCAGCCACGTGCAAACCATGTCACCACTGCACGTGCGTTGTCTGCACGTGCAACATGAACACCGACAGTATAAAAATTGCAGGGTGTTCGCTTGCCTGGCCTCTGTATCTGGCCGACAGTTGACAATCCAGGACATGCCACGTCTCAGTGAAACCGCAGAGAAACAATGCCATCGGCCGACTAGACACAGGCGAATCCAGAACGGCCGTTGCCAGGGCATTCCATGTGTCCCCAAGCACCATCTCCAGACTGTGGGACCGTTACCAGCAACATGGATCAACACGTGACCTCCCTAGATCCGGTCGACCACGGGTCACTACCCCCGGGCAGGACCGCTACATCCGGGTACGCCACCTTCGGGAACGATTGACTACTGCCACCTCCACAGCCGCAGCAATACCAGGTTTGCGCAGGATATCGACCAGACCGTACGGAACCGCCTACGTGAGGTAGGAATTCGTGCCAGCCGTCCAGTTCGAGGTGTCATCTTAACACCACAACACCGTCGACTCCGACTGCAGTGGTGCCAGATTCATCGACAATGGCCTCAACTGTTCGATGGAGACAGGTGTGGTTCAGTGACGAGTCCCGATTTCTGCTCCGACGTCATGATGGAAGATGTCGCGTGGATAGGCGTCGTGGTGAACGTTTTGCGGCAAACTGCGTGCAGGAAGTGGACAGATTCGGTGGGGGGTAGTGTCATGGTGTGGGCAGCCATCTCACACACTGATTTGAACTGACCTGGTCCACGTGCAGGGCAACCTGAATGCACAGGGCTACATTGACCAGATCCTCCGGCCACATATCGTTCCAGTTATGGCCAACGCCAACGCAGTGTTCCAACATGACAACGCCAGGCCTCCACAGCACGTCTCACAACGGCTTTCCTACAGAACAACAACATTAATGTCCTTCCTTGGCCATCGATATCTACCGGTTTTGAACCCTTTTGAGCACTATGGCACGAGTTGGATTCCGAAATCCGACAGCGACAACCACCCAGCCCCAGACCCTGCCCGAGCTGAGCAGCAGGTTTTTGCGGGCCGAGTGGGCCACCATTGTTTGGGACGTTGCATCCGTACCCAGCTTCAATGGGCAAATGTTGCCAGGCACTTAGAATACACGCGGAGTATACACCCGGTATGACAGATGACCTTACCTTGGTGGTAGTCTATCATGCACATGGACTAGAGTGAATTGTGAACAATCCTTATACCAATTATCGGACTCACCATTCAATAATTAAATCAATTTTCCAAATGTTACGACAATGTGGTTTTGCGTTTCTTCTTTTGAAGAGTATATATATAGATATATATAGATATATATATATATATACTCACTTTAAAAACAACAAACAAACAAAACAAAATAAAATAATAAAATAAAACAAACAGACAAACAAACAAACACCTACACACGTTAAACTACTTATTTATGAAGGTAACATAATTTAAAAAAAATACACTTATAAAATAAAATGATTTAACATAGAATAAAACATAAATTAGTTAATTATTTATTTTATGGGAATATGTTTTACTAATATCTATTAAGTATAAAATTCCAATCATAAACTAGCATAAACGATGTCATGAGAAATGCCGAGGGAACACAAAGCTAAATAATAACTATATTCCAAATTTTAAATTATGACCTGTCTATAACATTAGATGCGGTTTTTGGTGTGCTTTGATGCGTATTTAAAGATAACTGAAATCGAATAAGAATTAAGGTTGAAATTTGTAAAATATGTCTAGCATTTCTGTTCAGTGCAATGGTCACGTTTACAAATCATTTGTGATGAAAACATGCTAATATAATACAATACTAGCAAAAAACTGACCAAAACGTCAATTGGTCGTTACTTAATTTTTCTGAGCATACAAAACGGTTTTCGACACTAGGTTAGTTCCTGGAGAATCAAGGCCACAAAGATATTGTCCTAAATCTGGTCGCAGTAACACATCCAGTGAAAATCGATATGCATTAACAAGTTTTCACACACACGCGTAGCTCGGAGCGTTTATTAGAAAGCGAATAGCAGGAAGAGTTAAGACGAGTGAAATAATGGATTGGATCTCTTTGAAGTATCTTTTTTATTTTTCATTTTATTGCTCGTCCTTTATTAAACAGAGTGCAGAGATGAAGTAAATTTTCAGATTCTCCACTGATCTGTCGTCTTTAATAGAACTGGCCATCGTTTCTGAGAGAAATTTCTGGTTTTATCACAGGAAAACCTCATGACAAACAGATGGTTCGTTCTGTTTGCTGTTCGTCAGAGCGTGACAATCATTCCGTTATGGTCAACCAGGGAGTGCATGGCCTAGATTTCTCTCAGTTTCTCATTAGTTATTTAGTTCAATTTAACACTGGCATCCATGGAAATGATGACTAACTTTTATTTATCACAGCCTTAATCTGGTAAGGGCGACACATAACCCGTTAGTTTGATTTGATTTAAATTAATGTCTTGTCCGCACTATCACGTTGAT
Source organism: Gigantopelta aegis (assembly GCF_016097555.1). Classification (NCBI taxonomy): domain Eukaryota; kingdom Metazoa; phylum Mollusca; class Gastropoda; order Neomphalida; family Peltospiridae; genus Gigantopelta; species Gigantopelta aegis. The sequence goes on along the minus strand of NC_054708.1, from coordinate 7,693,265 downwards.
GAAGGGCCATAGGGCCACTCAGCTAAAATTGAAGAAAACCGACCACATATAACTATATACGTAGGTAGTGGTTTGAACTGAATTGAACTCTCTGTGATCACTATACGTTTAGCAGTGTGTTTATATATCATCTTTAAATATAATACATCTGACAAGAAAACCATTAACACATTTAACCATTTGTACAATGCAGTCCAAATGACGTTTTATTAATATTGTAAAAGTATGTGAATGTTACATGTATTCTTTCTGCTTCTTCTAGTTCAATAAAAGCATATGTACACTATTTTCAACAAATGATGAACACGTAAGTACAAGACATAACGCTTATCAGTGATACTTCTAAATATCTATTCTAAAACATTTTAAGTGTTCATGAGTCATCGAATGTATAACCCTAATGAAATAACTTGAGTTCCTGAACGATTTGACGTTGTTTGAAATCGGGATATAGTAAACACACCTAATGAATCTCAGAAGATGCGATTTACAGACACCAACAATTGAAGCATGAGGACTATTACTGACTACAAAAAAGATGCATTTATTTCTCTTGTCAAACAATATGGTTTGGATGCCAGTTTCGCTTTGACAGTATTTGTATAGATCTGATGGGTAATCGATGGAAGGTAATCTGTTATTTCTATCCAAATAGAACGCCATAGTGACTTATGTCATGGACAGGGGGGCCGGCCAAGGCCGGCTCCTGTGCCCAAGACAGGCGTGCGCTACAACAGCTTGTTCTGAATGTGCACGTAAAACCCTATGACCTGACCTGACCATAGTGACCTGAAAATGGCCATAAACACCTTGCGATCAGTGACCAGATATGGTTTGAAGGCCAGTTCGCTTTGACAGCATTCGTACAGATCGAGGTATTAAACTAATTTAGCAGTTTCTTTTATTTCCAAGTCTGATGGATAATCGATGGAAGGTAGTCTGTTATTCCTGTCCACAAAGGAACACCATAGTGACCTGAGGTAATGGCCACAAAATGCTTGCCACCAGTGAGGTAGCCTATATGCACTTACATACAAAAAGGACCTGTTTTAAGGTAGTACAATATGACATTGATAATGAGTTCCACTGTTTGTAAACACATACATAATTATAGTAATAAAGCTGAAGATATGTTTCTTCTTCCTTTACTTTGATACAACTACATTGATGTAACACAGAACGCCCCCGATAAAAAGACAGAATTACAATGTTAACAACTGATATCTGGAATTAATCAATGGCAAAGTGCTGATTAAGTGGGTTTTTTGGTTGGGAAAATCAATATATCTGTTGTTTAGTAGGACATACACGATCAATATTTATTGACTGAACAGTCTGGCATCAACGTTTCGTCAAAAGCTGTCGACTAATAACAGATCAAAATATTGCGCAATAACTCGTTCTCATGTCTTTCATGTTTCACCCTTAGAAGAGAGCGAACGTTTTGACCATAGATAACAACGATTGATAAGCATGATTTACGATTTATGATCAGTAAGTATTATTAATTGCACAATATTTTTGTATTGACAATATTATTGACCGTTTATAAGTGATATTGACAGCTTGAGTACAGTATTGAAGAAATCAAATCGGGTTGATTTTTAATGACGCTTGTGCGGCAATCTTCAGTAGCAAGGTCAACAAAATATTATGTAATATTTTTCCAGTCTGAGCAGGGCACGTAAAGAGCAAATATGTCTTCAGCGCGAAGGCACGAACGACAGTTTATTTTGGAATGCATCCAAGTTTATCGTGATCTGCCGGCTTTGAGGAAAGTTAAAAGTCGTGATTACAGCGAGAGAAATACAAAGAATCAATGCTATGGCATTCTGCTGAAGAAGTATCAGAAGAAATTCCCGGAAGCCACGAAAGATGATGTGAAAAAGAAATTTAATTCTCTTTGGACAAGGTTTAGAGAAAAAGTTATTAATTTGCAACAGCCATGTTCCAGTTTTGATGACACCTACGAATCGAACGTTTGGTATTTTGGAGAAATGGACGTCTTGGAAGAGCAGGACACTCGACCAAACTCTAGAAATACCGCAATGAGTTACACCCAAGACGAATCAAGTTTATTACTGATGAGAAGCTTCTCATATTCTTCTTCTTCTGCGATCCCGGCCATGTTAGATGGGTAGTCCGGTATTGCGGACGAAGTCCACAGTCAGCCTTAACGACGTCACCGGTCCCCACATCTTCTCCCTTAGGTCCACTGCACTGGTCCACGTTTGCTGTCGCAGAGCGTCGAAGGTGGGAAGGTATGAAACTATTTCTAACACTAATAAGAAACGTTTTCACCAAATTGGTAATGTGAAGGAAGGAAATGTTTTATTTAACGACACACTCAACACATTTTATTTACGGTTATATGGCGTCGGACATATGGTTAAGGACCACACACATATTGAGAGAAGAAACCTGCTGTCGCCACTTCGTGGGCTACTCTTTTCGATTAGCAGCAAGGGATCTTTTATATGCACCATCCCCCAGACAGAATAGTACATACCACGGCCTTTGTTACTCCAGTTGTGGAGCACTGGCAAGAACGAGAAATAGGCCAATGGGCCCACCGACGGGAATCGATCCTAGATCGATCGCGCATCAGGCGAGCGCTGTACCTCTGAGCTACGTCCCACCACTGGTAATGTAAGGCAATGAATTTGTTATACTATTTAGAACATGGATAAGATGAGTTTTTCCCAAATTTGTAACGAGTACGCATTGAATAATTATTAAAGCAAAGCAGTGTTGGAATGCACCGACAGACGTGAATTAAAGGACCAATAAGTAAACAAATCTGAACGACAAAACCGTTATCAGCGATCAACACCAAGAGGACAGCCACTGCAAAGATCCAGTACTGGACAATACATCATTCTTACACCGCCACAAAGAGGACTGCCACCCCACACTATTATATTTTTACAAAAAACACAGGATAGAGCTCATTGGAATATATACAGCTGTGTTGACATGCACTCATGAATTACTGTCAAAACAGCGATGATATCAGGTGTTCGCGAAAGTTGAGCATATCCTGCCCCACCGGTAGCACCCACCATGAGACAACCTGCCCCACCGGTAGCACCCACCATGAGACAACCTGCCCCACCGGTAGCACCCACCATGAGACAACCTGCCCCACCGGTAGCACCCACCATGAGACAACCTGCCCCACCGGTAGCACCCACCATGAGACAACCTGCCCCACCGGTATCACCCACCATGAGACAACCTGACCGACTGGCTCGTCATTCACCAAACAGTTGATCGCCTCGTAAGTCAGTTACACAACCAGAAATGTTACCAAATCTGACAACAATTTATAATATTAATACTATAAAGATGTTGACAAATTAGACATATAATTTGCGCTAATTACACGAAATAAGAGTGAGAGCAATGATTTTATTGGTACAACATTATCAGTATTGCAGCCAATACGACTGTTCAGTAATATTGCTTGTCCTTTGTGAATGGAGCACCCTTTAGTTTGCCACAAGACAGCATCTTGAGCGCAAACATAACCTTATGACAGTGATTCACGAGTGCATGCCATCAAAGCTGTACTTATTCCAGTGAGTTCTGTCCGGTGCCAGGTGTGATTCAGTAAACTAGTCTGGGAGCGGCAGTCCTCTTCGTGGCGATGCAAGAGGGATGGAATCTCCAATAAAGGATCTACTTGGGAATGGCTCTCCTCCTACAGACGAGGCACTGTTTTGCCAAATGCCCATTCGACTCTGCACTGTGCGCAAATATGTCCCTGGTCGTCTGTTTTGGTTGTTTTAGTGAGTAATAGAGTTTCATTTCTCCAAAGGCTTAGCCAAAGCACCCCTGTTCGAAACCCTAGACCGTCTTTGATCCACTCTTCCTTTATTCGTGGTAACTGAAACAATTAAAGAAGTAATAACAATATAAACATACCGTTTTAGGTTGAGAGCATGCTAATCCATCCGCATGTAAACAACAACTAAAAGGACAACAGCGGAAGGCGACATGTAATTAAGATTAAAGTTTGTTTTGCTTAACGACACCACTAGAACACATTGATTTATTAATCATTGGCTATTGGATGTCAAACATTTGGTCATTTTATTTGCGCCATCCCACAGACAAGATCGTCCAATGGGTCCTCCGACTGCGACAGGCCGTAGATCGACAGCGCATCAAGCGAGCGCACTACCACTGGGCTATGTCCCAACATGATCAACACGAAGAGGTAACACTACCACTGGGCTATGTCCCAACATGATCAACACGAAGAGGTAACACTACCACTGGGCTATGTCCCAACATGATCAACACGAAGAGGTAACACTACGACTGGGCTATGTCCCAACATGATCAACACGAAGAGGTAACACTACGACTGGGCTATGTCCCAACATGATCAACACGAAGAGGTAACACTACCACTGGGCTATGCCCCAACATGATCAACACGAAGAGGTAACACTACCACTGGGCTATGCCCCAACATGATCAACACGAAGAGGTAACACTACCACTGGGCTATGTCCCAACATGATCAACACGAAGAGGTAATACTACGACTGGGCTATGTCCCAACATGATCAACACGAAGAGGTAACACTACCACTGGGCTATGTCCCAACATGATCAACACGAAGAGGTAACACTACCACTGGGCTATGCCCCAACATGATCAACACGAAGAGGTAACACTACCACTGGGCTATGTCCCAACATGATCAACACGAAGAGGTAACACTACCACTGGGCTATGTCCCAACATGATCAACACGAAAAATGCTTTTATTGATATATTATTTGAGTGTCAAATGGGAGCTTTACATCGTCATGCAGTTCGTTTAAACGATCCATCAAGCAGATTGAGAATGCCGTACAGTTATACATCAACTCGTTATCTTTACAGTCATATACAGCAGTTCCTTCTGGTTCCAGTGATGGCCACAACATTTATCGAAGGTCGCATAACCTCCATTCGAAATTCAGTGAGCTCGAGGTCCCTTGCTGAATATTTCGTCAATTTTCAATGACTCCAAGGTCCCTTGCTGAATATGTAATCAATTCTCATCCCAGTTGGAGACACCATAAGATTTAATTACAGAATATAGTTCTAACTGATAAATAACAATTAAAGTTCAAAAGCAACGATTATTAGCGTTCCATGTACGATTTTAAAACAGCTGCTTCTCTCAGCATAAGTGTGCCTGTTTCTTAACAGCAATACGGTGAAACATATTTTGCAGTAGATATTTTCTAAGAAACATACTTGACACATGGTGAACGCAATGTGAATACAATGTTGTGCGGTGTTTCGATCCGCTTGTGGCCGCCGGATTTTTAAGACATATTGATGTCCATAAAACTGACCAGTGCGTGACAGGCCAACTAATTACACATATCTTACAGTTTACAAGACGAGTCGCCGCGACCAATCTAGTGAATTAAGATTAAACAGTGTTGCTCTGAAGGTGTAATATCGACCAGCTATCATTATTCATGTAGATAACTCCCAGAGGAGGTTTATTTCCATCACGAGTTCAGATTTAAGGTGCCGGTGGAAAGGCTATGAACCAATAACCCTGTTCAGGAGGCCGAACGCTTGCGGTCACTCGCTGGACTGATGTTTTTTTTACGCCTAACGTTAAATGAACGTGATGGGATAGGATATGATCAAAACCAGTCAAGTTTGTGTCCGAACGCTCTCTCCCCTAAACACACCTCAACCATAAACTCTAAAGAAAATAGATTTCAGGCGAGTGTGTAAGGATTTTACCGAAGAGAGGGTCTGTCGAGACTTTGGCGAGCGAAGTTTATTTATTCTCTCTTTTTTTTTTTTTTGGGGGGGGGGGGGGGGGTCGATACACGGTATACCGGAAAATGTATTGAAAAGAAGAGAAGAAGAAATTTATCTCGAGCAGGGGTGGGGGTGGGGTGGGGGTGGGGTTCGATTCCAGAAACCCTCTTCCTGCGCGCCAACCTACATATCCCCGTGATATTTTGTAACCGCATAGCTATGCCTGGGTGATGATGATGTAAGACATGGCGATGTTGTAAGTAAGTTTTCTGTGTAAATAGCTCGAGTCTGGTGGAAGTAATGTCTGATCCAGATTAACAGCTCACGAGGAGTAAATTATGATCTGACGAGCTTAAACCACAGGATCCGAGAACAGCGCTACTAAGACGGTTAAGACTGGGAAAGGCTTCAGTCAACAGATAATTATCATATAAAATTTCCGTTCAGTATTAAAACACGAAGAGACCGCTTAACCTCCATCTATTTATTAGCACAGTAGACAGACCTGTGGTCACATGTATCAGATTCATGGAATCAACCACCATTTTGCAAAATGCCCATTCGACTCAGCAGTGAGCAGAGATACGGCACTGACCGTGTAGTACGGTTTTGTCGTTCAAATATAAAGAGATAAAAACTGAGAGACAAACGGAAGGAGAACCGCTTACAGACTTTTATTCTCCCAAATTACATATCCTCATATGCTTTCCTCCATCCATCCATCCATCCATCAGTCAATCTAAATTCCACCAACTCAAACGCCTGCGAACATCTGATACTATCACTTTGAATGGTGATTCACAAGTGCATTTTATCACAAATCTTTAAATATCCAGTGACCTCTGTCTTGTGCAGATTTAGATCTGCTAAGCCAGTCTTGGGAGTGGCAGTCCTCCTACAGGCGAAGTGGGAAGGACATATCGTCCTGAGAAGTGGCAGTCTTTTGGGAAAAACAGTTAACAGAAAATTATGAGTCGGTCACATCTTCAAAACATCCTTTTGGTTCTGTCTAGTGGCTAGATTAATTTTCAATATGTAAATCCTGTACAGACCGATAGCTTATGACTGTTATCATATTTTAATTACTTTTCTTGCCTCCACGTTGATAAATTGGATGTCTCATTAGATTGGATTTTGAAGTAATACGCCTAGACCTAACAACTGTTACTTTTACTTATAGCTAATCGTAGCTATATCGTCTTAGTTCTATATGCTTAGGTGTTAAAGTTAATCGTTAATACTTCGTACGCGTTAAGCTGAATATTAATCCAAATTAAGCAGTGTATTGTTACTGTTCCAGAGTGTAACAATATGTCATACATCTAACTCATGTAGGCGTAATTAAGGTAATACTGTAAAACAAACGGATATTTATTTGTAAACACATTTTTAATATTTTATATTATTTTCTTTGCTTATGTCGTGATCACCATTATGACCATCTTCATAAATCAAGGCTAATATTCGTTCCTCGTATTCAGCCTTGATACATGTCGTCAAGAAATCGTGCCACAAAATGCTTAAATTTCATTGGATGCGATGAGATCTGATTGCAACGAATCGCAACGCTCCTTATAGATTCCCTTGTTATTGTAAACAAAGATGGCAGCGTCAGCGTCCGTGGAAACGTGTCGTGTTTGTCACGATATGTTAAAAAAAAGGTTTCGGCGGTTAATTTTTGATATTGCTTTCAAGATTGTCACATGTTACCGATGCTGTGATTGGTCAGCGATGTCATCGTGTACGGGACATAATCGGTGTTACAAATTTTCTTCCAATAGAGGGCGCTAGTAGTGGATATCAGTAATCTTGACTACATGTATCAAGGCTGAATACGAGGAACGAATATTAGCCTTGATTTATGAAGATGCATTATGACCCGTGTGTGTGTGTGTGTGTATGTGTGCGCGCGCGCGCGCGTCTGTATGTGGTGCATCAATATTTTCCCAAGCATAACCACTATATTACCTTCTGATTATCAACATTTTTCTCGGAAACAGAGAAGCACACACCACCTTCAAAGTCTATGTAATAGGAACGGGACAACACCAACCAGGGCTCTGTATGTTCTTGTATAATATCAGTTTGCTGTCATCGCTGATTTGACAGTGATTCAGGAGTGCACTTCGTATACGATCTTAACGTACACTCGTACAGACCTGGTTTTACATTGATGGTATATATTCTGTCGATGCCAACCTGAGACTGAGATAACCGTTGAATTTCCTGAAGCTATTTTCTTAACTTAGCTTGTTCATAGGATACTTGACAAGGGAATAATTGAATTTATTAGAGTAGCCTAGCAACAAGTAATGAGTTTCTCTTCTGAAGGGCAGAGGTGTTACTGTCCAGACAGCCTGGGCAGAATGTGAACGACAAAACCGTATTCCGATATCAAAATCGTATCTCTGCACAAGGCAGAGTGGAAAAGATGTTTGGCAAAATCGTAATTGCTTCCACAGTCCACTATCAGATGCTCGTCCTTAGTAGGACCGCCAATCCCATAGCAGATACTTAGCAAGATGTTTGTAAAACTCTTGCATCACCCGTAGGAGGACTGCCACTCCAATGACCAGCTTAGAAAACCCAAACTTGCACAGGATAGAGATCAATGGAACATATACAGCTATGTTGTCATGCACTCATGTCATGGAGAGGGGAGCATGGAGAAGGCATGGGGATGGGGAGATATTTTGAATTATTGTTTGTGAAACATAGAGCAGATCACTGCCTTGACAAAATTTCCTTTGGTTTCCGCCTTAGACATGTTAATGGTTTGTTTTTCAGATTAACACTTCTGCTTCGGTTCGGTCATTCAAGTGCAAACTGCCGAAGTTCGTGACCTCAGTTGACATGACAGTGACACCACAGGTTAGTGCACGGTTTTCGATAACCAAATAACCAAATAGCCCTGGGTGTTCCACTTGCCAGGTATTAAATAACGGCCTGGTAAAGAGCTTTGATTCAAAACTTGTTACCGTGGCGAGTTGACCGCTGGTTTAAATGACGTCCTGGTAATAGGTTAGCTTTAAGGTCGGTACACACGCCTCAACATTTATTTGCGCCGCAAGGGAAACAACAAGATGCGTTAGTGCGCCACAAAGTTAAAGTTTGTTTTGTTTAACAACACCTCTAGAGCACATTGATTTATTAATCATCGGCTACTGGATGCCAAACATTTGGTGATTTTTGACATAATAGTCTTAGAGAAGAAACCTGCTACATTGTTCCATTTTTAGTAAGGGATCTTTTATATGTACCATCCCACAGACAAGATAGCACATACCACGGCCTTTGGTATACCAGTTGTGGTGCACTGGCTAGAGCGAGGAATAGCCTAATGGTCCCACCGACGGGGATCGATCCTAAACTACATCCCGCCACTAGTGCGCCACAAATGCTGATACTTGTTGCCAAAGAACAGACATGCACCAGCTTGAACATCTTGCAACATGACTAACAAGCTTCAAATTGCAAAACAAAATAGCTTCAACATTAATTTTGTGACGCTACATGGTGTTTCCATTGTAGCCCCAAAGGTTGGAGCTTGTATACCGAGCTTTATTGAGAACTCGTGTTTTTGTGGCTAAATAACGGAGAGCCAAGTTAAAGTGATCTTCGATCTGGCTGAGGTAATCGCGGAGAGGTTCGCTGTATCGATCGCGGCAACAAGACGCATCCTGGACTGGTATTTGACAAGCGGAAACAATAATGTGCGGAACAACCAAGGTGCTGACTGTGACGCCTAGTCCGCGACCTTCCAGGGTGAGGTATTTGAAATTAATGCAGATGACTAGTCAGTGAGCACTGGTGGTAAATGCCAATAAACGTTTTACATTTTCCGGAGGATGCATTTTTGTCACTTAGCAGCTACTGAAATGAGTGCTTTTTTATATCGTCGTTAATATGAAAACTTATAATAAAGTTGACATGACATGTTACCACGTGGAAAAGTACAATAGTATAGGCATGAAAACACAGAATGCAGTGCATGAGTTATAACAATATGTGAAATATGACAGCACAGGTACACACATATCTTACAACATGCTCTGTAACAAGATGTCTGTAATTCATTACTAAATTAAACATCTTAAACATATATTATCTACACAGTTGATCGACTAATCGTTTTATTTCTGCTTCAAACAATATTTATTTCTGCCAGTGGAAAATGTAAAAATATCCAGTCAACATTTCGTTAGATACTATCAACAATACTACTTTCAAGTAAATGGCGAAAGACTGGTAACCTTTACGAAAATCCTATCAATATGATTAAAGAAAGATAAACCCTGACAGTTCCTTACTAATTTGGGTGGTATAAATCATTATTTAAGAAAGACCAAAAATTATGGAAAAAACAACAAATCAGGTAACAGCAAAAACCTTATATTGATGAGTTTTTTCCTCCGTCACAACTGGTAAGTCAAAGGCCGTGTTATGTGATAACCTTTTTATGGGAAAGTGCAAATATAAGATTACTTGCTGCCAATGAAATGATGTAAAGGGTTTTCTCTGAAAGAGTTTCCTCTAAAAAGTATGTGTCAGAATAACCAAATGTTTGACATCCAAGGGCTAATGTGATTTTCTGAACAAAACAAACTTTAACTTCTCTATACTGATGAAATACCAAAAGGTTGAGAAAAAGACATAATAAAATGATAGAGAAACGTTTATGACACAGCTGTATTAATTCTAATGCGCCCTGTTTGAATTTAGAAAACTAGTCTGGGAGTGGCAGTCCTCTTTTGCAGGTGCAAGAGGTATGGAACCTCCAGTAAAGGGTCTCCTCGGGAGTGGCAATCCTCTTTTACAGGTGCAAGAGGTATGGAATCTCCAGTAAAGGGTCTCCTGTAGACGAGGCACTAGATGGAGATTCATGGAATCAACTACTCTTGTCAAATACCCATACGACGTTACGTTGTACAAAGATATGGACCTGATCATGTATTACAGTTTTGTCGTTCAAATTGTATCTATTGAAGTAACACTTTGATATACAAGGAACCAAAAGAACTGGGCTGCTTAAACGTTTAAGGTATAAAAGTACTAGTGGATTCGATGCTGGGAAGGACAGGTGTCACTAAACCAGTTTCCACATTAACTTACAGCAGTGCTGACTTCAGCTATTTTAGAGTTGTTAGATAATAGCTTATGTATAGGTTGCAATCCAAGGTTATAAAATTAAAACAACTTTTAAAACGTCTGCTGTCCCTACATGCATGCTCATCCAACATTTGTAACGTTAACACTCTTTAGGTAGTACTATACCAAATAACTTCCGGCTGGGTCAAAGTTCGAGGTGCACCGAACTTTTGATAGAGAAGTGAACACCACAAGTCCTGTGATTGGTTATAAATGTGAGTGTGTTGGTTGTAAAAAATAATAGTTTCATCTGGGTAAAATAAATGTGCAATTTTATTTCATCTAGTACCAATGTGTCAAGTAGCCTTGTGCTTGAAACATGTATGGGGTACCTGTGAAAAAAAGTACTCGAATTTTGTGCGAAACTAGGGTAGTCATAGACGCTACCCGTTATCTCAGAAACGAGCAGCTTGACCCCCATTTTTTTCTGATTCACTTTAAGTGTAAGGGGTGGTAGTATTTATATCCGTGGCGTTTATGTCGGTTGATACGTTGCAGGTAGGAGTTTTAGCCGCATATGTTACTATTGTCGTCTATGGGATTTGATTTGGTAGTATACACCCTTTAAACACTTTTCTTGTTTATCTTAACCAATTACATTTGAAACTGCATGCACGCACATTTCATTTGTATACCATTTGCATACTATTTGCCGCATTTGACACCAGACTATTCAAACAATTCTATCCCGGGAAACCGCGACTTGAACAACAGTGAAAGAAATACAACGACGTCTGAATGGAATGCAAGTGACCCGTGTAGCCTGCACATTAATAGTCCTGCTAAACCTGTTTGTGTGGGAAGAAAATTTCTCTCGTTATCTACAAACAACCAACTGTTTGCGCAAGTATACAGAAAGGTATGCACAAGTGCTATACTGAATAACATTGGAAATGCACTACTTAAAAAGTAATTCTAACCCACCCTCCGCCCACAAGTACCCCCCCCCCACAAAAAAAAAGCACAAAAAAACAACAACAACAAAACAACAACAAAAAACAAACAAAACAACAACAACAAACAAACAAAAAAACAAACCACACACACAAAAAGAGGTGCATATTTATTCGTAATTCATTCAGTTACAACTCATTTATATCCCACCCTTCATTCCAGTACCCCTTCTGTTACCCCTTTTCTATTCATTTATCCTTCCCACTGTAACACAATATTCCATCATCTGGCAACATATTGCCAATCAATTTCACATCAAATTCCTTGTTGCTCCAGTTATATTGCACACTTCTCTATGTTCTGTGGGCATACGCGAACAACATCTTTTGAGAGGTGCAGCAAGGATGCCACATTCAAAGATACGGTATTGATCACGGATAACGGTTTTGTTGTTCCGATTCTATAGGTACACGGTGGCCGCCGATTCTACCACTGCCAAAGAATACTTGGAACCAGTTACAATACTACCCTAAAACTAGCACAGGCAGTCATTAGGTAGTGCCGTTGGGCAGGCAATATTTATTAACGGCAGAGAACGAGGACGTAAATAGGTGTTGCAAAAATTGTGACACCTAAAAAAAGGATTTGGAGAGCACTGACAAAACTAGATATTCCGTAATAAAATAAAGAAAACAAATATGTTGTGTGTCTCACGATTATAAACTGCAGCCAAACAGCAATAGCTAAGATTGATCTTTGATAATGTAAGCGAACAAGTAGTGTCTAGCGTCCGGTCACGGAACTCTAAACGTGGCTGACTCTAAACGGCTTGAACTTACTCTAAGAAATATCACAAGTTAAATGTCATCCAGAAGTTATATTTTGGTGAATCTTTTTTTTATAAAGATAACTGTATTCTTAATTGTACATTAATTTACCATCATTGTAATGATATAGCTACACAATGTAAATTCGGTATACTGCCAACCTGACGGTGTATTTCATTATTGTGTTGATGCGGTCCTCACGCAGGTAACAGACTTCATCGACACCTTAGTCATTGCTTCAGCTTGCCAGCCTTATCTCAGCAATATTAAAATGTATCTAAATGAGAAAGTGCCAGTCAGTCCAGAATGATGTCATCGCCAGTAGATGTCGGCCACATTAAGTAATGAACTCTTTTTCTAGATGGCTCAACGCCACGGTATTATATATATATATATATATATATATATATATATATATATATATATATATATATATATATATATATATATATATATATATATCGATCGTTTCACACAGACATTTTGGTTATTAGCCAAACACGACTGTATTAATAGATGGTCTAGGATTAGATAGTCTGACAGCTGGAGATGAATAGGAAAAAAGGTACATTTAATAGACTGGAACAACCACGATCTAAGCATTAATTCCAATACATTTATTTCTGCCACATTGATTATGTAGTACAGCCATAGTGCTCAAATGTGAAACTCTTCAAGATGGATTGTTCTCGGATCATTATGTTGACGCAGTGTCATTTGTGACGCAGCAAACTTAAATGACAAATATGCATGAGCATGGAAACCTTGTTCTGAATTCGACAATATATCAAAAAGTAATACTTGAGTTTACTTGTCTATAGTCACCACCTCTTTGTTTTCAGTGATAATACAAGTATAAAGAAATTCTTTAACAATGTAATGTACACTTATATATCGACCATATGCAGTCTATTTAAAATAGGAATTGGTGACTTCTTTGGCCTTCCATAGAACTTATAAGTCGATGACAGTGTTTTGTACAATAAATGAGTAAAAGTTGAATAATGACGATTTTGAGTCAGGCATATTCATGCTCCCCCACCTCTGGATTTTTTATTTTATAATTAAATCTGAATTTAGTCTCGCCTTCTGCACTTACAGGTTTTCGTACCCCTCCCCCCAGCCCTGCATTTCGAAACGCTATCAGAGAGGCAGCGATACCACGATGACTTAACAGAAGTATTTATACTGAATGATTTTAATTCAAATTGTTTTTAGTAGTTTACCATGATTTGCAAAAACTCGACAGTGTTAAATAGTTGTTGATAGTATGTTTTCAGTAAAAGTGAAACATTGAAGAAAAAACATAGGGGTCTTTTAAATATTTAATACTTTAAAACATTTCTCACGAACTTTTAAAAACATATTTTGCTTTTATTTTGTTTTCAAAACCTATAACTATTACATGTACCTAGAAACACCAGGTTGTTCCAGTCGGTGTTTGTTGTAATTAGGTTTGACTTTGCAAGGTGTTGCAAGGCCTAACAAATGCTGAATTTTAGAAAAACACATATATACAAAGATTATATGGCTATGATTTGACCTTTACAAAATAAACGAAGGATTTAGTATTGCATACACTTCCTAACACAGACGAATCTGATAACATTTCACAAATTGTAACCATGCAAGTTACGATGTAGTTAGGTATACCTGCTCCAGTCTTTTGTCACAACAGTGCAGTATTGTTTAATAGGTCAGACAGGTACCCATTATAAATACGTTTAACTGCCCATGTACTTTAATATCACATTGACCTTTCACAAGTCCGGGTGGTGTCCTTGATAAAAAAGTTTATTGTATATTTTAAATTACATTAATTTTAATTTTATCACCACCAAGACCAACTCCCAAGCCAAATCATTTCACTTTGGTTATTGTTCTTTCTACAATGTGTCTTATTGTATTATCTTTAAAATTAAAACAAGTATATGTTATCTCTCCGACAGACACCTACTCTGAATAAACAAACCAATACACCTGATTACACAGTACTGACCCACATAGAGTAATTATTATATCCATAGCAGACAATGGTGCTTCGAGTCTGACAACTCAAGTAGCTTTTATTACAAGTACACATACCTGTGTCTCGTAGCTAACACAAGAACGGTGTATTTACACGCCCCGTTAGAAAACACTGAAAAACAGTAATTTACGTTTACCAGACAGGGGACAGGGAGGCAACTGCCCCCCCCCCCCCCCCCCCCCCCCCCCAGTGCTGGAGCAGAACCTCAAATTCAGGCAAAAATTATACATATATTCGGGCAAAATGTGCTCTAACCTGAGACCTTTTACCATGTATTTCCATCATTTTACCGTCAAAATTAGTTGTAATCCACGTTAAAATGCGTAGTAATTCGTTTGCGACTGTATATAGCTGTTTCGTAGTAACGATATTATGAATAAATGTTATCCAGATTTGGGCAGTTTCGTTTAAATCAGGCAAAAGCCAACCTGCTCCCCCCCCCCCCCCCGCCCCCTACAAAAATGGGAGCCCGTACGCCTATGAAAATACATAGTGAAAGCGTATATTAAAGTTTCTCTTGTTAGAAACTCCACGCTTGTATTCACGGTTTAACCAATGAACTATTCGGTGGCTCTAGATATGGGATTTTAAGTCTAATTGATTGTGTCTGCTTTATTGCAGTAATATTTAGGTCACTAGTCCATATGGGTTGAAGGCACAGATTTTCTCAGCTTTGTAGAAAAAACTGTATGCTGTCCAAAATGTTCAATATTAAGAACTAAAGACATATATTGATTGAACTAGTCTCCATATAAATAGCGCTCTTGTTCGCGACGAGAAGGGCGAGGCCTCGTTTTCCACAACCACAGCTATTATTAATATATATATATATATATATATATATATATATATATAAAAAAGCTAATTTAACATATTATTACATAGCTCAGCAAAATGTGATATACGTTTTTTTCCCAGATGACGATATGTCTGTGATTTTCTGTTGAGAGGTATGTAACAGGTGTATGTATGTGTTAGTTGTGTGTGTGTGTGTGTGTGTGTGTATATGTGTGTGTGTGTGTGTGTGTGTGTGTGTGCGTGCATATGTTTGTGCGTGTGTTTTTGTGTGTATGTGTACAACATGTACATGCGCGTACATGTGTGTGTATGTGTACAACATGTACATGCGCGTGCATGTGTGTGTATATGTGTACAACATGTACATGTGTGTATGTATGTGTACAACATGTACATGTGCGTGTGTGTGTGTGTGTGTGTGTGTGTGTATGTGTACAACATGTACATGTGCGTGTGTGTGTGTGTGTATGTGTACAACATGTACATGTGTGTGTGTATGTGTACAACATGTACATGTGTGTGTGTATGTGTACAACATGTACATGTGCGTGTGTGTGTGTGTGTGTGTGTGTGTGTGTACAACATGTACATGTGCGTGTGTGTGTGTGTGTATGTGAACAACATGTACATGTGCGTGTGTGTGTGTATGTGTACATGTGCATGTACGTGTGTGTGTATGTGTACAACATGTACATGTACGTGTGTGTGTGTGTATGTGTGTGTACAACATGTACATGTACGTGTGTGTGTGTGTGTGTATGTGTACAACATGTACATGTGCGTGTGTGTATGTGTGTGTACAACATGTACGTGTGCGTGTGTGTGTGTGTATGTGTACAACATGTACATGTACGTGTGTGTGTGTGTATGTGTACAACATGTACATGTGCGTGTGTGTGTGTGTCTTGGGTGGGGTGAAGGGGTGTGTGTGTGTGTGTCTTGGGTGGGGTGGAGGTGTGTGTGTGTGTGTCTTGGGTGGCGTGGTGGGGTCAGACAAGGAGACACAATAAGAAATGGTTTGTTCCAGTGGGATAAAAAAAGGTCAACACAAAAGCTTTAAAACTTGTGATGGTGGTGGAGGTGATAAAGGAAACAAGTTACAAGTATATATATATATATATATATATATATATATATATATATATATATATATATATATATATATATATATATATATTGTGAATAATCACTGTCGTTATTGGTATTGATTGTGTGTGTGGACACATGTTACACGACGCGGCGCTGTGTGTACATACACGAGTATTTGGGGCCGGGTCCTGGTCTGTAGTGCACGTGTGTTATAACAAAACTATTTACCGTCTGTGAGCTGCAACAAACAACAATATATATGCACTATAAGAAACAGTCATCCCAAATGCACAAAGTGAAAAAAGTTTATTTTATTTAACGACACCACTAGAGCACATTGATTTATTAATCGTCGGCTATTAGATGTCAAATATTTGGTAATTTTGACATAGCCTTAAAAAGGAAACCCACTACATTTTTGAATTAGTAGCAAGGAATCTTTTATATGCACCATCCCACAGATAGGATACCATGAACTTTGATATACCAGTCGTGGTGCACTGGCTGGAACGAAAAATAGCCCAGTGGGCCCACCGTCGGGGATCGATCTTAGACCGACCGCACATCAGGTGAGCCGTCTGTAAGCTACCATAAACAACAGTATACATGCGCTATAAGGAACAGTCATGTCAGAATCACCAAGTAAATAACATATCGTGCCATGCACTGTGCTGAAGACAAATGGTTCGAACCCCACCAAGAGCTGGTTCACACACTCGTGTTTTTACACCTATGACTCTCTGCCTTTCATTTTCGATATACCGAACAACAAAAGAAATGTGATTATTTATTTAGTTTTCTTGAATTTATTTTTAATTATTTGAATCCAGTTAGCTTTTGTGTCTATTAATAATATCAATGTCTTGTGATCCATTTGGAAAGTATTTCCGAATTAATTTTGTAATGAAACAAAATATATTATAAATACCACAATAATTGCGTGTCTTTTATTGTTTAGTAAATATTAACAAAGTTTCACTTTCTCCATCGATTTCGATTCTGTTCTATTCACATGACTGTTTCTACGTCCTCTTTTGCGCGTAGAACTACTTCCTCAACACGTGCAGTTCTTGCGTACTTCCCTGCACACACCTGGCATCGCCGTCGTGGGGACCTAATCAAGCTGCCTACCCCACGGCACTATCTAACGGCAGTTGACCTCTAGTTGGATATGAGCAAAGTTACTGTGTATATAATACCACTTACTAGGAGACCATTGTTGTTTTTCATGACTTTACCCGACACCCACAAGCCGTTAAACTACCACGTGTTTTATGGTTATCGCCTTTAACTATCATTACAACGACAGTTTATCTTTATGCATTTTTATACTGTTGCTGTATAATCGATAGCACGCATAATATGTGAATATATCTGATTTTATTGAAGTTTTATCATGCCTTTGTTAAAAATACACAGTGTCTACGAACAACAATAGATAAATAAATAAAAACAAATTGGTTGTATTTATTGGGTAGTATACTTGTGTTATAAATCTCGATGCGCTATAAAACGCTGACATGTCATTACCTACCCGCTACCCGGCGTTAGCACCCTCCCCACGTATCGCCAACTCGATACGTTATTAGGACAGCGTATATCAGACCGGTTTGGCTCTTTTCCAAAGTGTTTCCTTTCATAAAAGGTGATCTACCTTGAGTCATGCTTATGGCAAGGTTACATTATTTGTTAATTGCTGTTAGACTCCTCGAAACCTAGTTTCTCTTTCAAACGCCTCTTAGAAAGCTATGACGCTTATAGGATTGGCGTGGTTTTAAACCAGTGAACCACTATGGTTATACAGTCGTAGGCGTTTTGGTATTTTAATTTTTTAATTTTTTTTTAATTTTTAAAAACTATTTTTTTTGGTAATTCTAGTACACTAGCTATGTTCTGAACTAAAATACTTTGATTTTTAAAAAAATTAAAATAGGCTAATATAAGTTATTTTAATGTTTATATCCAACAAAGATAAAAACACACATGGACTGATAAATCACGTGTCTGGACGATTTATCCAAAACAGGACTTATTCAGTTAATGCTAATGGATTAACTCCCTTTAACATACGAAACGTGGAGCACCAATCAAATTTAGACCATTCGGTGTCCACAGACAGACACGTGCTCTTGTGTTACGTTCATATAATGCAGTAACATTTCCAGGGTCGTATTATAGGGGGTTCGGGCTCTGAAATGGACCTAGAAGAAATCGGCCATGGCAGAGAAAATCTCATAGCTCAGAAATCACTGTTCTGCAAATCATTGAGGGCACGTCTTTTCACAATCTATAGATTTTATATTTGGAATTTTACTGTAGACCTAACTGAATTAAAGATAGATCAGAATACATCCATCAAATTAATTATGTCTTTTTTTAACCAAGTAAAATCGGGAGCCCTGACCTCTGTCACTGTCGCATCTTATATAAAGGTGCAAGATGGGCATGTTGTGACCGGATTCGCTGTTCAAACAAAACCCACCACATTCCAGAACGTCCTTCGATCGTGGCCTAGCAAAACTCATATAATTGAGCAGACGACATCCGTTTTGTCACGAGACGCGGGGAGAAGCAACACTTGAAATAATCACTTTCACTTATCAGCGCCAACCCGGTGGCTTATGAACAGGTTCGAACAATAAATCATTAAATAGATCTTTTAACATGCTGATTCAGCTTAATGCGGTTTGAACAATTTTAAAAGAGCAACCCTTCCTTCAACTTCCACCTCCAAACAAAAATATAGACTTCTATATTATATATGTAATTTTAAAGAAAAATCTTCTTTATTACTTTATATCCTGTCATTTAATAGAACTACCGGCCTCGGTGGCGTCGTGGCAGGCCATCGGTCTACAGGCTGGTAGGTAGTGGGTTCGTATCCCAGTCGAGGCATGTGATTTTTAATCCAAATACCGACTCCAAACCATGAGTGAGTGCTCCGCAAGGCTCAATGGGTAGGTGTAAACCACTTGCACCGACCAGTGATCCATAACTGGTTCAACAAAGGCCATGGTTTGTGCTATCCTGCCTGTGGGAAGTGCAAATAAAAGATCCCTTGCTGCCTGTCGTAAAAAGAGTAGCCTATGTGGTGACAGCGGGTTTCCTCTAAAAACAGTGTCAGAATGACCATATGTTTGACGTCCAATAGCCGATGATAAGATACAAAAATCAATGTGCTCTAATGGCGTCGTTAAATAAAACAAACTTTACTTTTAATAGAACTGTTCAGCTTTGAACAATGGTCAGTATTTGTACCAAAACTGTTTATCTTGGTTCGTATGAACTACTGGAAATATCCGGCCAAACAACAGTATCGTCAATGAAATGATTAATTCGAAGCACTACCCCATCCAGTACACGTCATGCTCCACTGCACACGTGCGAATTTCCATCCTGATCTCATTGTTAAAGCACCGCGGGGAGTGCAACATATGGAAAAATATATACTCGATAGTATTTATTTAGGTCGTGTCTTTTCAAAAGCTGTTTGCAGTCCCTAACGCTAATTAGTTCTGGTGTTTTATTGAAATTTTTTTTTTATTAAAAAAAAACATTGACGACTATTTTTCACATTTGAAAATAACTTCAACACAAACATGGTTCAAATAGGCCATCTTGTCTACAGCGTTCTCGAAGTGTCGTCTCGAATCACTTCAAATTACAACTGTAACACTATTATATTCCAAAATTAATTAATTAATTTACTTTCATTAAAAAAAAAACCCATATATATATTAGGTGTTGAAAACTAATATATATATGGTAAAAAAAAAAAAATCTATCAATTTTCATGCAAGCGGCATCCATTTTGAAATTTATGTGGACCTAAAATCAAGAATTGTTACGCATGGCCTTATCTGAGCGTCAGGTCGCTACGAGCTACTGGGAACAGTCGTGTGAGACTTCCCGCACGGTTCCCCGGGCACTGGTGTGACACACATGACTAATGGCAAGGACAGCCTCATACCTTGTTATTCCAGTTTTGCTGCTACGCATAAACTTTTAAAAAAAAAAAAAAAAAAAAAAAGAGAAGAAAAAACATTAACCGGCAACGCTGTTGATGTCATATGCATAACAGATAACAGATAACCGTATGAAAATAAAATATGGAAGCCACGTAGAAAATGTTTTAAATAATGAGTTTATACACAGCAGATCCCATATATATGTGGTGTATACCTATGAATGTAGATAAGCTAGAGATTTAATTTTAAACTATAAACATAAACTAGAGGACTACCTCGGCAAACATTTTGTGACAGCCCACGTAAATATCTGGGAAGCAAAGTGTTACTTGATTTTGATATAATAGAATGATCTCATTGGGGAGGAGACTGGAATGATAAGCGTACGAGACGAGGGGTCAAGCACATGTTCACATTCGAACCACCTCGGTGGATCCATTCAGCTGATTGTGTTTTCTCTCGTTCCAACCAATGCACCACGACTGGATAAAGGCTGTGGTATGTGTTTTCCTGTCTTTGGGAAAGTGCATATAAAAGATCCCTTGCAGCATTAGAAAAAATGTAGCGGGTTTCCTCTGATGACTACGAGTCAGAATTACCAAATGTTTGACATCCAATAGCCGATGATTAATTAATCGATGTGCTCCAGTGGTGTCGTTAAACAAAAGAAACTTCTTCTTTGGCAAAAACGACGGAGACATTCCGGCAAAATATTAATGAGCTTTCCTGAAACCTTTTCACCATGTATTTCCATCATTCTACTCGTAATATTAGTTATAATTCATATAAAAATGCGTAGTGATTCGTATGCAGTCCTATGTGGCTGTTTGATAGTAATGCTAATGTGAATAAATGTTATCCAGCTTTTGGTATTTTCATTTAATTCGGACAAAAATCAGCCTGCTCATCCAACAAAAATGGAAGTCTTTGACTGTGACTGGCATTTTAGATATCTACCGTCCATATATCTGAATATAAAAGCCAACATGCTTTTGTAATGTGGAATACCCACCCCACCCCAGTACCATTCCATGCAAACGTTTCAGCACCTACACCATGATACTGAAAAATCGGGATCAAATTCATTATAGGTTTAAGCTCACTGTCCTGACCACACACCTCAGCTATCTGAGCTGTCTATCCAGGACAGTGGATTAGTGGTTAGTGAGAGACACGTCGGTTTAAGCTCACTGTCCTGACCACACACCTCAGCTATCTGAGCTGTCTATCCAGGACAGTGGATTAGTGGTTAGTGAGAGACACGTCGGTTTAAGCTCACTGTCCTGACCACACACCTCAGCTATCTGAGCTGTCTATCCAGGACAGTGGATTAGTGGTTAGTGAGAGACACGTCGGTTTAAACTCACTGTCCTGACCACACACCTCAGCTATCTGAGCTGTCTATCCAGGACAGTGGATTAGTGGTTAGTGAGAGACACGTCGGTGTAGTGGCCTTACACCTAGCCACTGAGTCGTTAAAACTCGCTCTTGGTGGTAGCCGGTACCGGGCTGCGAACCCAGTACCTACCAGTCTTATGTCCGATGGCTTTACCCACGACACCACCGAGTCCACTATCGCAATAATTGAACAGCTGGCTGGTACATGTACACATTAGTGATAATATAGTTATTACTACGTGTTTAACAAACCAGAATTAACACAGTTGTCGTTCTTTGCTTGTAACAGACGCACAGGTAACAACAGAAATTGTATTTGCATAGGCGATGGGATCCCCTGTTTTTGAAGGGTGAGAGGGTGGGAGGCTGATTGTTTTGCTCGAATTAAACAAAAATGTCAGAAACTGAAAAACGAAGTTTATTCATATTTGCATTAATATAAACAGCTAAACAGGGTTCCAAAATAACACAAATTACCATAAGCGTACGAAGGGGGAGGGGGGGGGGGGGATACAACAGCCCCCCAGGCCTGGAGAAAATCTTCAAATTCGGGCAAAAACAATAGATATATTCGGGGAAAATTAGCCGAACTGAACACTATTCACTATTTTCATTATTCTACCCAAAATATTAGTTGTAACCCATGTAAAAATGCGTGGCGATTCGTTTGCAACCTTATATAGCTATTTGGCAGTAATGCTAATATGAATAAACGTGATCATCCAGATTTTATCACTTTTGGCTGCCCCCTACAAAAATTTGAGCCCGTACGCCTATGCAGATTATGTAACTAATATTGTGAGTAGAATGGTGGAAATACGTGATAAAAAGGTTTCAGGTCAGCTCACTTTGTTTGAACGTGTCCATCGTTTTTGCCCGAATGATATTATTTTCTCCATCACTGGAGGGGAGTGAGTTGACCCCCCTCCCCGCCCCACGCATCACCACCGTCTCGTCCGCGTATGCGTATTTGTATTCATACGTTTGGGTACATCACTGTACAAATTCTGCTAAAATGGAACCTACTTTCTGTGTTCTTGCATCGATGGGAAATAACCCAGATATAAAAGAAATTCAGTCCACTGAGTGAAATTGGTATCTTGACTGTCGCAACATCAAACAAATGTCCTGCATTGCGGTTTTACATTTTACAACACGCCTCACGACCAATCTCCTGCACAACCAGTACTCTGGTCTTGAAGGCAAATATCGATATAGACAGACGAACGGACGGACACAATGCACTAATTATTTTGCAATACAAAATGACACCAAAAAGTGTAAATATTGATCAAGAATTTACTGTCAGTAAACTATTTAGTATTCTAATTGTTTTCATCACTAATTTGTATTGAAAAACACCTTTTTATTTTACTTACAAAATAACATTTATAGTTCTGTAAAAGATATACGCTATATATTGTTTAAATATTATACAAACATCTAACCATTTCAATTGTTTTAAAACTGCTTTGGTTACCGAAATATAATACATCTATTACATGTATATGTATACGTTACATATTCATGTCTGTGGAGACAAATATTGAATGAAAAAGCTATAAAACTATCTTTATCCGTATCATAGATAATACTGCCTTGACGGAAAAAGACACGAATAGAACTGTGTATACCGAAAATCCTTCCCATTGAAAAGGTTTTGTGTGCTAGGAATTGAATCCCTTACTCATCACAGTGGCTGACAAAAAGACTTATTTACCGTTACCAGCTTAACGCCCTCGACATATTTGAGGTTGGGACAAGTGAACAGAATGCTGGAGTTCGCCGTTCATTGTTCACAGATGCTTGTTCTGTTTGTACCGGAGCACTGACCACTAATGTAAGGGCTTAAACCGACTCGGTGGCCGTGCTTTTAACATAATTTCGTTACATTCTGTGTTATCGTTGAAGCCAAGGTAAACATCCCATGTGATGTCTACATAACGGGCAATATCCAAATTTAATATAAAATGTACTAATATGTAAAAATATTGATGACTCACATTAATAATATGTACATTAACAGAAACTGATGTATATTATTATCACGGAGAGGAAATACTCATAAAATCAAGCAATATGCCGTGTATTATGATATACTAGATTACGATTTTAGGATTAAAAAACAAAAAAAACAACAACAACAAGTTAGTCAAGTGTTTGGTATTGTTGGGAAATATCCCCGAGACACTTCTCACACAACTAAATTGCGTCTAATCTATATTATGTGCAGAGCCCCGTTCCACGAAGCGATCTTTGTACTAGGATAACTTTATGTGTATCACTACCTTATGCACTTAAGGAAATCTTAGTTCTAAGATCGCTTCTTGGAACGGGGCCCTGGGCATCGAAAGAATTGCAGCTAAGGTTATAGTAACTTAAGGTCAGTTTTACAACTGGCATCATAAAATTTACAGCCATTACACAAAGCAAACTTACCGTAGTCGCCCATTAAATGATTAAAATCTTCTTTGCGAAGAATGAATGAATGAATGAATATTTAACGACACCCCAGCACGAAAAATACATCGGCTTTTGGGTATTAAACTGTAAAGAACTGTGCAAAAATACAAATATCACAGATAAATACAATTAAAATTTATAATAAAACTCAGTATCACGTAAAAATTGTAATAAAAGTTCTGGATGGAATCGAATGGATTCCATCACATTTTTTTAGATGCTTACATTCCACCAAAATGTGGCGTACCGTCAGAAGACACCGGCATTGCTCACACTGAGGTGGAGGATCTTTCTTCAAGATAAATGAATGGATCAAGTAAGTATAACCGATGCGAGCACGACACAAGAGTATTTCATCTTTCCTGCACTGCCTATAGGAGGACTGCCACTCTCCCAAGACCGGCTTGATGGCATTAAGCTTGTTCGCAACCGCACTGTCCCATTCATGTTGCTACGTCGAAAAGATAAATTGATAAATTACTATGTTCAAAATCAATATAAGGTACACCAACCCTGGCATGAGGCAAATCCAAAGCAGACTTGGAGGCTGAATCTGCCTTTTCATTACCCCTTCTTTGCGAAGAAATGCGAATTAGTTAAATAATAAATTGGTTACCGACTTTTCGGAACATCTTGGATGTATTAATTGGTATTGTACATCCATAAAATAACTTTGTCAGTTTATTTGCTAAGCGATAATTATCGAATGTATAAGACATGAGAGTTATCTCTCGTATTTTCGTGTCAAGGTCGTATGGTCTAGAATGTTTATCATCGAACGCCAAGTTTCATAAATGGTATTTGCAGAGCTGTCAACCTATGACAATTCTTAGGCGTGAGAAAATTGGAAGTCAGGGGCCAGGGACTGCAGGCTCTTGATCAGGTCCAGGTCCCAAGCCCTGATCAAGGGATCCATGGGGCTAATCACCCTCGAAAAAACGGGGTTTTTGTTTGTTTGTTGGAAGCCCAAAATGGAGATATCTAAAAATCGAGCGAGTGCAGGTTTTAGTAATTATTACGCTTAATGTTAAACCATATAAGTCGGTCATTGGTAGTGATTGTTGGTACAGAACAGTGGGCAGGCTTCATATGCTGTATTACTATTAGTAGGTAACTAATAGAGAGACCCTGCACATAATTCCATTCAGCTCCAAAATACAAATCACTATTATAAAAACGTTTTATTTTTAAAAAGCGTGAGATTGTAGTAGCGTTGCGTGAGAGCGTGATCATTCTTACAAATATGTAAGACTCACGCCAAATGCGTGACAGTTGACAGGTATGTATTTGGTATATATTAGAAGCATTTTTACACAAAACGTTAGTATCCTTCTTAGAAAATTATCAAATCATCATCTAACTGCCAGTTGACATCTACGGCTTACAACAGCCTCGTACCTGTTGTAAATGTTCACAGTAATTTACGACGATAGTAAGCTACGCCGCATCGTGGAACGTGCTGGCGTTCGTAGAAAAAAATAAGAGGTCGCGGTGGTAGGTATTTACGGTGACAGTAGTGCTAAGATCGTTTCGTGGAACGGGGCCTAGTGCACCAGGACTGGTATATCAAAGGTCGTGGTATGTGTTATTCTGTCTGTAGGATGGTGCATATAAAAGATCACTTGCTTCTACTGGAAACATAGCAGGTTTCCTCTCCATGATTAAATGTCAAAATTACCAAATGTTTGGCATCCAAAAGCTGACGATGAATAAATCAATGTGATCTAGTAGTGTCGTTAAAAAAACTTTAACTGTGACTTGCCTAAACCGTGTGAATGCTGCCGGTGACATTATATTAGGTGCAAATACAATACAATGCTGTTCGGGCACTCCTTCGTGACTGGCATATTTCCCGTGAAGCGAGTAGTACTACCCACATTTTCCAGTGCACATGTATTTGTGTGCGTGGGAGGAATGCCTTTTCAAACACGGGTGGTGGTATTTCTGTATGTACCTGTCGTTCCCACAACAACGGTGCTATATTTAATACGAACAAGTTTCAGAATAACAAACCCACGACCATTTAACAAAATGACTGCCCCTGCACTATATCAACAGTTGTAATGTACCTGTTGCTATGCACCAACGTTTCAGACATGTTTGTCCTGGGTTAAGTGTTATCGTCACATAAGTCTTCTTCCCAAAATAAAACTTAAAAACATAAAAGTCAAGATCAACTATTCGACGTGCTTATCTCATTACGGGTCTGTGGGGAACAATAGCAAGTTCTGATCTAACAAGTGTATGTTATGTACCATTTGTTTTGCTGTTCCAACCAGTGTTCCACGACTAATATATGAAATCTGAAAGACAGAACCGTTATGCATGGTCAAAACCGTATTTCTGCACAATGCAGAGTCGATAGGGTATTTGGCAAAATGGTGATTCATTCCATTTATCTCTATCTAGTGTCTCATTTAGTGATAATAGCTGTATATGCATGGCACTGTGGTCTATTAAAGTGCGCCTTTGGTACCCCAGCCTTAGTCCACGTCAGTCCAGTCTCTACCCATCAACCAATCCAGCTTGGGTATTCCTATCCGGAACTTAAACTCCTTTCGGCACAGCTCTCTGGGTCATTGAGACATACAAGCCCCTCACCACGTCAAGGAGTGGACAATGAATGGGTAAGTGCCTCGTCTACAGCAGGACAATCACTGCCGTGGAGATCATTTACTTTGAATCGCTCAAAGAGGACTGCCACACCCAGACTAGTTTACTAAATCAAAACTAGCATAAGGATAGAGCTCATTAGAATAACTACAGGTCATGACTTTTGCTGTATTGTCTACGAAAGAACAATAAGGATAGAGCTCATTAGAATAACTACAGGTCATGACTTTTGCTGTATTGTCTACGAAAGAACAATAAGGATAGAGCTCATTAGAATAACTACAGGTCATGACTTTTGCTGTATTGTCTACGAAAGAACAATAAGGATAGAGCTCATTAGAATAACTACAGGTCATGACTTTTGCTGTATTGTCTACGAAAGAACAATAAGGATAGAGCTCATTAGAATAACTACAGGTCATGACTTTTGCTGTATTGTCTACGAAAGAACAATAAGGATAGAGCTCATTAGAATAACTACAGGTCATGACTTTTGCTGTATTGTCTACGAAAGAACAATGAATAGAATAGAAATGTTTTATTTAACGATGCACTTAACACATTTTATTTACGGTTATATGGCGTCAGACATATGGTTAAGGACCACACAGATATTGAGAGAGGAAACTCGCTGTCGCCACTTCATGGGCTACTCTTTTTCGATTAGCAGCAAGGGATCTTTTAAATGCACCATCCCACAGACAGGGCAGTACATACCACGGCCTTTGATATACCAGTCGTGATGCACTGGCAGGAACGAGAAAAAGTCCAATGGGCCCACCGACGGGAATCGATCCCACACCGACCGCGCATCGAGCGAGCGCTGTACCACTAGACTACGTCCAGCCCCCTAAAGAACAACGAAGACCCTATATATGGGATGTCTTAGTGCGTGTGCTTTTTTTTTTACTAAACATTTTATACCAAATATTTCAATAACCACAGTTATGTTAAGACACCAAATAACTTTTGATTAAACAATGCGCTGGGATTATTGGTTTGAAAACATTACTTTTGTTTCCTTCACAAAATATTACATAGCGAAATGTCTTAAAGTGATGTACCAGGAAGAATACGACAAAACTAGTATTTGAAGGAAACATCAAACGAACAACCTCCCACCTAGACTAGCAAGTTTCACCAAGAAGAAACAACGTGATGTGTATCCATTGTCCGACAGCGTGGGCAGACGAATACTGTTTACTGTGATCACCGCACGCTCTGATACATTGGGTTTTACAGAGACACGACAGGACGTACCACGGCCTTTGATGAATCAGTTATGGAGTACCAGTTAAGAAGTCACACGTCAAAGGAGTGGCATCAATCACGAGCTTACAAAGAAACACTAGTTTCAGGTAGAAAACTAGCTTCAAGAAGAAATCTTGTCACTTCTAATTGTGACAGCCATTATATTTCGTCACTCCAAAGAGCAACAGTGACCTCTGATGGGAGACGAACGCCACGTCGACAAATTATCCCGTGTAAATATTCGCACATGCATTTAGGATGAAGTGTCACTATCGTCTAACTTCAAGAATATCTCGTCAACTTATAAAAGTTAAAATTCTAAAGTGACGTGACGTCACAATCAAAGTCTATGGTTCCAGCTTAAACCTAGATGTTCCTAATTGTTGTTATGTCATTCCTAGTTATTAAAACTCAGTGATTATAAAACAAGTTTTACAAACTTACGATCAAAGGCTAACGTTACTAAAAAGCAAGTATTTTCACCTGTAAGTAATTTTCAAGCTTGTATCTGAACCACGAAATTATGCGGACGTTAATAATTACTAGCTTTGTCTTTTTAAAAAAGGAAAACAGAGAAAAAGAAACAACTAGTAGTATTCTACAACTTATTTATATTAAACGTTTATAAATACACAAAGTATACACAAGCTATGTGTTTAATGGCAATGGAAGCAAATCAAATCGTTTTTAACAAATTATTTACTTGTCAGTCGTAAACACTATGCGTCTATTTGCAAAAATATGGTGTGTCCACACGAGTAACATATTTCAACCATTTACAAACTTTTCAATTGGTCTGAAACCATTTTATTTGGTGTACAGGAACTTTTTTCTCGATCGTATATAAATCTGTAATGCACTACGCTGACCAAACACAAATGGGTAAAACAAATTGCTAAGAGGATCCATCACCCAGTAAACCTAGCTTGAGAGTTTTTGTGCCCGTGGTATTATTATATGTAGTCCTACATTAATACAGTTTATATATACAAGTTAAGACAAATCTTTAAATATATTTTTTTCATCCGCAAAAATTACAAACTGCGATGTCCATGCAGGCCCATATGAACCGAGGGGTGGGGGATGTGGGTGTAGGCCTCTGCCCCATACTTGAGGACAAACACATACGTTTTTTTGTGCTCAACTCTATATAAATAAATATTAAAATATGGCTTATGCCCTCCAAACACCCACACACAAGGGACCGTGCCCTCTTCGCTGGAGATTGTGCCCCCTCCATATATTGTTCCTACAACCCTGCCATGGTTCAAATCCTTTCAGAGAACGTTGATTTAGAATACATTTGAAGGCTGCGTAGGAATACAATTATAACCCAGTCAGGACATATAGCAGTTAAATTATCTTCTTCTACCTTAATCATATGTCTGACGCCATATAACCGTAAATAAAATGTGTTGAGTGCGTCGTTAAATAAAACATTTCTTTCTTTCTTCTTCTTTTGCGTTCAGTTTCTTTATGCTCCTTGAATTCAAATGGTCAGTTTTACCGCCTCCATGAACTCCACAGTCATCAGCAGGTCGTCTCTTTCACCCAAAAGTTTTTCTCCGATTGGTCTGGGTTGTGGCCAGATGTTTTTTCTGATACTGTCATATGTTGGACATCTTTGCAGTACATGCTCAGGAGTTTGGGGTTCAGTGTTAAGTGGCATTGAGGTGTTGTTACCACTTTGAGTTTGTAGAGATGTGCACCGAGTCTGCAGTGTCTTGTCCTCAGTCTGAATATCATTGTTTGTTCTCATCGGTTGTCTAGGGCCCACAGCTCAGGGCCGTAGCTTCAAGTAGAGGAGCATGCAGAAATGTTCGTTTATCATTCTGCTACTTTAATTTATTACTGGTTTAATTTAGTTGGGTTTTTTATTTATGCACACGTGACCAAACCAGTGAAGCTAGTAAAAACGCCCTTCAGCAGTATTCATACACAAAAGATTCATAAGTGTCAGATGTACATGGAGAAGAATTGCTGGGAGCATAAAATCACATACCACACTGACTGACAACAAAGCACATACAAAACGTACTTAAGATAATACAATACTCTGATCGTGTCGGTGTCTGTCGCTTTATGACAATGGGTTCATGACCAGTGAATGTTTGTCAGATCGACTGAAGAGCGATGCTCATCTTCAGTGTTGTCAAGGTTTTCAATATCATAATAGGTTTGCCATTTAGATTAAAATCTTTCTGACAAGACAAATCAACAGTTTCTTCTTCCTTTTCTTCTTTGTCATCATCGTCATCGACATCATCGTCATCGTCATCATTTTCTTCTTTGTCATCATCGTCGTCGGCATCATCGTCATCACTTTCTTCTTTGTCATCATCATCGTCGTCGTCATCACAATCATGTCATCATAATTATCATCATTACCATCATCGTCGTCGTCGTCATCATGATCATCAAAATCATGATATCACCATCATCCTTTATGTCGTCGTCATCAACATCATCATCACAATGTGTTTTTAACACTGGATCACTTAATTATGTGTGTTGGAAAAGCAATCCAGTGTTTTTAAGTTTGAATTTTCTGTGTGTACGTGTGTGTCTTTGACTTGTTAACTCACCCCACAGGGGCTTGTGGTGATCTTTGCAGCGTCTATCTTTACAATGTGTATTTATTTAAATGAAATGTACTAAAAACCACTGCACGTCCCCGTGGCTCACTCTTGTGTAAAATCGAGCATCATATAAAATCTGACCCCTCTCCAGACCCCACACGCCAGTTATGAATAAATGACGTATTCAAGTTATGCTGCACACACAAACAACGTTTACTCTAAGCTTGTTTCTATCCGTTTCTTTTGTCACCCACGAGAGCAAACAGGACAAATTAACCACGGGTGACAAACAGAGGTTGTCACGGCGGCTTACATTACGACACCGTATCTGCTGTATACCACACGGCAACAGCACAACAATTCATATGCGTTATCGATACCCTCCCCCGAAAACCACCACCCTAACCCCAAAACAACAACAAACAACGACAACAAACAAACAAACAATAAACAAAAACAAAATCATATCAAATGAATGCCAAAAGCAGAAGCAGAACTCTATTAACATGCCCATATTCCACTTGAGTTTCGGGTAGGTCTATACAAAAACCGGTCTCCAGCAGGGGCCAGTGGCCTCACTTGGAACAAACAAAGAAATGGTTTATTTAACGACGCACTCAACACATTTTATTTACGGTTATATGGCGTCAGACATATGGTTAAGGACCACACAGATTTTGAGAGGAAACCCGCTGTCGTCACTTCATGGGATACTCTTCCGATTAGCAGCAAGGGATCTTTTATTTGCGCTTCCCACAGGCAGGACAGCACAAACCATGGCCTTTGTTGAACCAGTTATGGATCACTGGTCGGTGCAAGTGGTTTACACCTACCCATTGAGCCTTGCGGAGCACTCACTCAGGGTTTGGAGTCAGTATCTAGATTAAATATCCCATGCCTCGACTGGGATCCGAACCCAGTACCTACCAACCTGTAGACCGATGGCCTAACCACGACGCCACCGAGGCCGGTGACTTGGAACAAATGCCAAAAACAAGTTATTTTTTCAAAACTCCGATATGTATACAATAGTCTATGATATAATTATTTAAAAACAGAAAGCACGAAATCCCGCCATGATGTTGTAAACCGGCCCTTTCATTCCGTTAAGTAACGTAGCATAATATGTTTATAACGAGATAATCAAAAGCAAGGAAAAGCCATTATTCATGATAGTTTGGTTCTGTGCATTGTTTAAAGTGGTGAAGTGTTGTTCTGCTAGTTAGTTACATATCTTTAAGGCGAACGTAATGTTTATTCCAGGATCAGACTATCAACTGTCACGACGGAGTTGGCCAACTCGATAGTTGCGTTGTAATTTCCTCCACTCCCAACTGACGGCGGGTGCGCTCAGATTAACAACTATTCGGTCGTAGTAGTTGTATACGACGAGAATCGAGTTCTAACAGCGCTTAGACTAGCAACTGAGGTGGTCAACTCCTTCGTGACAGTTGGTAGTCTGACACTAGCAGTAGTCTTGAAAATGTGCGAGTCTTTAGGGAATGCGTCACCCCAACTGCCTGTTTGGCCAGATGGTGATAAGGGCCCACATGATGGAAGATCCTTCAGCCAGCCAGACACTGATTTTGAACTGTGTGTCATGTGCCGACGGCTAATCAGTTTGCATAACTAACCAGGGCGTGGATGACAATATACCTCTACACACTTATATTTCATACCTTAAATACTTCGTTTAAGGTCTCATCAGTGTGGTTAAAGTATGGAAAGAAACAAACAACGTAATTACAGTGGAATAGGATAGGTCAGCCATCGACATGTGCTGTGGGTGGATATCTTCAGGGCAAAAAGTACAGAGCTGTCGTTAAAATGACAAATGGAATAAATCACATAACAATCACGTATAGTATTAAATACCCACCAAATCAGACAAAGCAGTGTATAACTGCAATATTAAATACATGGATAATAACTGAATATATATGATATGGATAATACTTGAATATATGTATATTTGTTTTCAAAACTCGTTTTAACCAGAATTGGAGAAAATGAAGATTATTGACATAAATTACTTTTTTTTGCTATAAACTATGGGGGTTGTATATATTGTTTTATTGTAAAATTGATTAAATTCCTTTATATGGCTAACATAACTTAAACAAAAATCGTTTTCTCAAATTGAATTTAAAAGTTTGTTTGGTTTGATGACACCACTAGAGCACACTGATTAATTAATCATCGTAATTTGGACGTCAGACATTTGGTCATTCTGATACGTGTCTTCAGAGGAAATTTGCTACATTTTTTTTTCATTAGCAGCATGTGATAAATTATATACACGGCACATATTTGGAAATCTGGTGGAGTTAACTTTAATTTACCATGTATAGTTTAAAACTTGACTGTGTTGTCGTTCTATATATAGTGAAATCAAATATGTAGTGAAATCAAAGATATACGAATGAGAAGTTTATCTCGGGTGGATATTAAATTGTTAAATGCCCAAGAAATATTTTATAATGCAATTCCCCACAGACAGGACAGCACCAATGTGGTAATGTGGTGAACATAACTTCACTTGACCATGTATAGTTTAATCTTGACTGTGTCATCATCCACTGCAGCATGTAATGGAATCAGACACAGGATTGAAAACTATATCTCGGGTGGATAAAGCATGACTGTTTTTAAAGGGACATTCCCGAGTTTGCTACAATTGTTAAGATGTTATCGACTCACAGAGACGTTTTAACGATTGTAATTACATATCAAATATATTTACAAATATTAAAACCACCAGAAACACATTGAATATACAGACACTGATATTCAAAACAAGAAAATGTATTTAATATGCAAGTTTAATCGTAGAAATATTTTATTAGTCGGAAACATTTTACAATGCAGAAAACTCAGGAATGTCCCTTTAACATTCAAATGGCTGTTTTGTGGTCCTTTGCAAAATATTTTTGTCTGTTCTAAGATTAATACAACAAAACGACCACATGGGCTATCTGGACTATATTCTTCAAGTTCAAGTTCTTTATTTGCCTTAAGTTAAACTAACTTATCAGCATAAATACATACATATATAATCACGGTATATATACAAATATACAAATACAGGTGGAGAGTGATTTAAGAATTAATGGTAAAATTAACATAGTATACTAGTAATAGTGGTGGGATGTACATATATATGTGCTCTATAAACATTATCGTGGTATAGTGATAATTCTAATTCTAAATATATAGGTATATATTGATGTATACCAGATGAAATATGATTAATATACTTGCTAATGAAACGGCAGGTTTGTGGATGTCATATTTTAAGTAAGCTTCAGTAAATCGTCTCTAACTTTATTTGCCAAAACTAAATATTTTCCCAGGTTATTGATGTCTTTATTGTTTTCAGTTGTTAATAGTTCAATGGGATATCTGGACTATATAAGCACTCAATTGTAATTAAATGTACGCAGTCAGCACACTAGTAAAACCTGCTTGTGTTCTGCTATTTATAAAGCTCTTTGTACTGCCAGCTAGGGTATGCGCTGACCTGCACCGCCGCCTACACAGTGGTGTGTTCGAGTGCTAAGCCCCCACGTGCACCGCCAGCAGACGACAGCCGGGTTCTTTCTCCGGGAGTGTTTACCCACCGAATTAGACGTGCGCTTGCACACCGTACACCCGAGGAATCCAGGATGTGTTTTAGCTCCCGTGACATCATAGTGTAGACAAACATATATGTACATTGTTTGTAACCTTGCAAAGATAAAACAACTGGCTAATACGTAGCTCGCAAGGTTGTGCAGGTGTAATTCGGAGATAACGCGTGGGATTTTTTTGGTGGGGCTTTTTTAAAAACAATTTTGAGTATTAGGTCAGGTCATAAGTGTTAATGTGCACATTGAGATCAAGCTGTTGTAGCGCATGCCTGTTATAGGCGCAGGTGTCGACTGACGCCGGCTCCTCCGTTCAGGACAGGAAAGGGTTTCGATGAGCATGGGAGGAGAGACCTCCCGCGCTGCCACACTAATGCATTGTTAACTGTGCAGCGAGACTGGATGGGTTGGTATGGTAGCTATGCTATGAGATATGCTACTATATGAAGTGTGGGTTATTTTTTTCTCTCTAAGTATGAATTCTCGTTTAATACCGGTATTTGTGATACGTAAACAAAGAATTAAACCGATGTACTGGGTAGTGGCAGGGTTCCTTAAGACGAACCACGAGCTAAATTAATATAATAGTTTTGTCGTTCAGAACTGTAGTGAAACCTTTCTACACCGGACACCCATTGGGACAACTAAAAACTCCGGTTTTAATGTGTATCCGGTTTAGACAGGTTATGTTCTGTACTGATATTTAAACAGGGGCAGTAAAAAACGTCTGGTTATGAAAAAATTCCGATTTATAGAGGGTCCGGTTTCGAGAGGTTTCAAAACATAAAATTTAACGCTATGCATCAATTATACCGAACAACAAAAGAAAAGCAAACCGGGTCATGGTCAGTTGTATGTAATTAGAATAGGTTTACTCGATTACAGCAGGTCATGGTCAGTTGTATGTAATTAGAATAGGTTTACTCGACTACAGCAGGTCATGGTCAGTTGTATGCAGTTAGAATAGGTTTACTCGACTACAGCAGGCCATGGTCAGTTGTATGCAATTAGAATAGGTTTACTCGACTACAGCAGGTCATGGTCAGTTGTATGCAGTTAGAATAGGTTTACTCGACTACAGCAGGTCATGGTCAGTTGTATGCAGTTAGAATAGGTTTACTCGACTACAGCAGGCCATGGTCAGTTGTATGCAATTAGAATAGGTTTACTCGACTACAGCAGGCCATGGTCAGTTGTATGCAATTAGAATAGGTTTACTCGACTACAGCAGGCCATGGTCAGTTGTATGCAGTTAGAATAGGTTTACTCGACTACAGCAGGCCATGGTCAGTTGTATGCAATTAGAATAGGTTTACTCGACTACAGCAGGCCATGGTCAGTTGTATGCAGTTAGAATAGGTTTACTCGACTACAGCAGGTCATGGTCAGTTGTATGCAGTTAGAATAGGTTTACTCGACTACAGCAGGCCATGGTCAGTTGTATGCAGTTAGAATAGGTTTACTCGACTACAGCAGGCCATGGTCAGTTGTATGCAATTAGAATAGGTTTACTCGACTACAGCAGGTCATGGTCAGTTGTATGCAGTTAGAATAGGTTTACTCGACTACAGCAGGCCATGGTCAGTTGTATGCAATTAGAATAGGTTTACTCGACTACAGCAGGCCATGGTCAGTTGTATGCAGTTAGAATAGGTTTACTCGACTACAGCAGGTCATGGTCAGTTGTATGCAATTAGAATAGGTTTACTCGACTACAGCAGGTCATGGTCAGTTGTATGTAATTAGAATAGGTTTACTTGATTACAGCCTGTAATTCGCTTCAATCTCAGTATCTGTTACTCCCTACTTAAACACAATTTAATATTATATCTAGATATTATATTCGCTTTTCTCTCGGTGTTCGAGGCGGGATTTAGCTAAGTCGGTTGAGCGCTTGTCTGAGGTGTGTGCGTTGCAGAATCGAACAAACTCGATGGATCCATTCAACTGATTGGGCTTTTTCTCGTTCCAACCAGTGCACCACAACTGATCTAAGGCCATGGTATGTCTGTGGAAAAGTGCATATAAAAAAAAAATCCCTTGCTGCTAATAGAAAAATGTAGATGTAGCGGGTTTCTTCTGATGACTACGAGTTAGAATTATCAAATGTTTGACATCCAATAGCCGATGATTAATTAATCGATGTGCTCTAGTGGTGTCGTTAAACAAAAACAAACTTTAAACTTTCCCCTGAATCTCAGTGTGTGTTACTCCCTTCTTAGCAAAGCAGAATTTAATATTACAGCTGGACTTTATATTCGCTTTTATCCTGGTGTTCAGTATACATCTGGCGAAAAAAAGAAAGAAATGTTTTATTTAACGACGCACTCAGCACATTTTATTTACGGTTAAATGACGTCAGACATATGGTTAAGGACCATACAGATATTGAGAGAGGAAACCCGCTGTCGCCACTTCACGAGCTACTCTTTTGGATTAGCAGCAAGGGATATTTTATATGCATCATCCCACAGACAGGGTAGTACATACCACGGCCTTTGATATACCAGTCGTGGTGCACTGGCTGGAACGAGAAATAGCGCAATGGGGCCACCGACGGGGATCGATCTCATACCGACCGCGCATCGATCAAGCGCTGTACCACTGGGCTACGTCCCGCCCACATGTGGCGAAATATCGGTTCTTATATACACGTATTATAGACTTACGTACATGAAACGTTTAAAATGCACTAAATATGTATATGTTATATTAATAATATATGCACGAATATTTATAATTCGAAACTTTTATCTTGTTTCCCCATAGCATAACATTTATGTCGTTTCCCATACCAGAAATTAATTATATTAATAAACACATTATAATGTCAGAGGTACTAGTATATTTCGAATTAACAGTGCATGACTTTCACAAATACTCGAAGCACATACATCAAACGTGAAATGTCTACACAGCACTTACATTACTGCGGGATAATTACCAACAGGTTTTGCTGGCTGTGCTACCCATTTCAAAGTTGTTTTTAAAAATGTTGTCACGAAACATTAAACATGCTTAGAATTTTCTTTTGTGATAATATTCATAGCATGGTAGCGGTTGCACAGTTTGACCAACAGTTAACTGAATTTCTTCTCTCACCCATAATAGTTAAACTCATTATTTATATACAGACAATGAATGGGATGGCTGGAATGAATTAATGAACTATAACCGTATACGATTCCCCGATTTTTTAAAATAAGCACCATGCCCCGTGCTTATAAACCTTAAAGTCTAGACTTTAATAAAGTCCAGACTTTAACGTCATGGCAACGCCATTCAAGTAGCATTACGTTAAAGTCTGGACTTTTATAAGCACGGGCCCATATCTGGCATCAAATAACACAAACAACAGAGATAACAAATAAATGCTTAGCAAAAGGCACGTAACCCACCTCAAGCAATAAAACCCTGGGGATTACAACGTATTACATGTAGATGGATATTCCCTAGATACAATATTCGGCCAGAAAAATGCTCAATTTCCCATTCCGAGTGTGGGTAGGGTGGGTGGGTGGTGGGAGGGGGGTTAAAACAAAACATATGTATATGGATACTTTTATACTTTTTATATTCAAACCAAAACACATTTCGTTTTGGTCAAATGAGATCATTAAAGACCTAGCAATAGTTAGGTAGCTACCCATAATAGGATAGATGAATGTCACTTAGCAGTGTGTGTTTGTAAAAATGCCATTGAAATATACGTAGGCCTGTACATATATTATCATTGCCATTTAGGGGATAATATCACTGTGTTTCGTTGTTAACTATAAGGATTTTTTTTTTTTAATAAATCCTGGGGTGGGGGTGGGGGGTGGGGGTGGGGTGGGGGTGGGGGTGGGGGTGCGTACGCACCCCCTCCCCCCCCCCCCCCACACACTGCGTATGGGCCTGGACATGATTTATTGTAATATAGGTTACACTAAAAGAAATATTTTCGTTGGTTGTCAATTTCTTTTGCAAGACATGGATATGATTAGACTTTACATTTGTGAGCGGTGTTTCTGCCTCATGTTGAATTATTTCGAGGAAATCTCCTGGTTTAAATTTGTACGAAAACCACGTTGATGGGGTAGGTCTAGTTTATAACTTGCTAACATAGTTTCACTTAAAGTCCAATCAAGTCAATGACGCTGTCAACTGACAGAATTGTATGACTACGTCAACTTGCTCAACAAAATTGTACGACGTCAACTTACACAACAACGTCAAGTTGTACAGCTGCAAAACAATGTCAATTTGTCGTGTCAGTAAAATCGTGCTTTAGAATTGCGCTGCTCACGTCTAGGTTTTGATTTACATAAAAGTAACACTAGTAATGGCCATAATGCAATCGAGTGGATCTACGAAGGTTACGAACAAACGTCACGCTGTATTTCTCATGTATCTTTCGACGTTGAATGAGCAAAAACCTGTTCATATTTTATTCAAACCAGTACACGTACGGTCTGACTGTCGCAGACAGTATTTTCTAGAATAGACTGGATCATGGTTGACTGGTTCACGACATTAATATAAGCTGCCACGTCTCACTAACGCTTTTTGAAGACGCTCAGACCCCCTCCTAATTAGACCGTGGCTGTTAGCACTCCTACCCCACAAGGTAAGACGTGCAGCTAGCGTTTTGAAGGTCAAAACTAGACTCATTCATAGGAGAATATCAGGTTCTGACATCACAAGTCGTCTGCAAGATTACCATTACCAATTACTGAACGTGATTACCATTACCAATATTTATTTACATGCTCATATACCATTAGAGTTTCGAGCATGTCTGTCCCGAGCCCGATCTCTGGATAGCCAGTGATTTCGCCCGGGACAGAAATATAGGACAATTTTGAATTTTAAGTACCGAAATAAAACAAGGGAGTTTAAAAAAATTGTTTGCGCAGTCCAAATAGTTAGAACTCTGCCTACTTCTATTAGAACATTTATAAATTTAGGCGCTTTTTGGTTGGGCAATCTAAATAAAACCAATATAATTATTTAACCATAACCCCTTTAATGGTTGGGGAAAAGGTGGTTGGGAGGAAAGGTTGGGGTTCCAGTCACAGGAATTACTTAGTGGTAGTTGATAGGAGGGGCAGCACTCATATTGGTAACCTTGGTGTGGCCAGCCGGGGGAGGAGGGAGGATGGCACCCCCCCCCCCCCGGACATACCTTAACTCTCCCTACGGCCGAAACCGCGCACGCCTAGGCGCCCTACCCCTAACTTCCGGTGGTATACCCCCCACCCACCCCTCTAAACGTGATGTAAATTTCCTTTCAAAGAATCGCATCCAGACTAATCAGCAAGCGTCTGCCTCCAGCGGGATGTAGCTTACGGTAAAGCGCTCACCTGATGCGTGGTCAGGTATAGGATCGATCCCCGTTGGTGTGCTCATAGGTTTATTTCTTGTTCCAGCCAGTGCTCTACAGCTGGTGTAACAAAGGCAGTGGTATGTACTATCCTGCCTGTGGGATGCTGCATATAAGAGATGCCTTGCTTCTAATCGAAAAGAATAGCACATGGCGTGACGGCAGCGGATTTCCTCTCTAGTTATTTGCGTGGTCCTTAACGGTATGTCAGACTCCATATAACCATAATTAAAATGTGTTGGGTGCGTCGTTAAATAAAGTATTTCTTTAATTCAGAAAATCGGTTGATGTTACAGGTTTCCTCCAAGACTACCGAAAGTTACCAAATGTTTGACATCCAATAACAGATGATTAATAAATCAATGTCGTTAGACAAAGCAAACGTTTCCTTAAGAAACGCATATGCTGCTAATTGGAAGGATTACACAATGCCGAAGTGTCTTATTACTCAGGAGCGGATCCAGGAATTGCTGTAGGGCCTAAGGGAACAGAGTATGGACCAACTCTTGAACGAGCGACCCCTGGCCCACCCCTTTGGATCCGTCACTGCTACTACTAGATACTTAAAAGCCTCTGATAAAATAGTTTGTTGTTGAAGACGCGTCTTTCCTATTTGTAGAAAATGAACCGCTTATAGTCCGATATTAGTCGACGCCCTCGTACCAGCCGCTCGCCCTTAGGCTATACTTGTAGTCAATAGACCACATTCCTCACACTGTAATATCGCTTCAAATGATCATATTATATATATGTTTATTCTCAATGGGAAATGCAAGGCTATTACGAATTAACAGACGGGTTCGTGCATTCACACAAAAACTATTTTCGCATGGTAATCTTAAAATGATATTATGTGCATACCTAAACCGTGATTTGAATTTAATGCCAATTATAAAATCTAAATGTAATAATGTTGATATAATTTATATACTAGTATATATTTTTATTAAGGACACCACTACAGCATCGGCTATTGGATGTCAAACATTTGGTATTTCTGACATGTAGTCATCAGAGGAAACCCGCTACATTTTTTCTAATGCAGGAAGGGATCTTTTATATGCACTCTCCCATAGACCGGAAAACACATACCACGGTCTTTAACCAGTTGTGTTGGACTGGTTGGAACGAGAAAACCCCAACCATTTGAATGGATCCACTGAGGTGGTTCGACCCTGCGACGCAAGCACCTGAAGCGGGCACTCGACCGACTGTGTTAAATCCCGCCCCCTGTTGATGGTATCAAGTAATCCTACTGACAAGAGTAGTTAGCGGGAATCTCCTTACTGGCTCATATCAGTTGACAGAGCGCTGTATTCTCATACTGAGGGTCTGTGGTTCGAATCCCCTAAGTGGAAGTTGATATATTTCTGTCTGTTTGCACTTTTATCTGTGGTAGACTTTGGTCGCTACACCAGCAAGTATTATTTACAATAACAACGTCGTCAATAAAGAACAGCAGCCAACATTAAACCATTCATGCTTGTGAAATTATTATTATTTCTATGTATAAAATTCCTTGACCATTCGGTTGAACCATCCGTGACAAACGTCCACATTACTGAGATGGCAGGGACCCGGATTGGTTTCACGTGGCACGTTACCCGTTATGTGACCCGAACCGATACACGTCCTCATGTACACACTGCAGGCCATATGCATGACAATCCGTTCACCTGTTACGTAAGACAATAATAGCGTCGAATACAAAACAACAACTGAACCCATCGGGTCAAAAGATTTATTTTTCAAGAAATAATAAGAAATAGCGTTGACTAATTATGAATAAAAACAAACAGTAAATTTGTTAAAAATCAAACAAAACAAAAACATAACTAAAGCTATTTATTAGGTAACGCTCCATTTAAGATCAGGTGCTCGTTTTACGATGCGATCTTAGCGCTAACATCACCTTAAATGCATAACTATCTTAAGTACTTAAGGCGACCGTAGCGCTAAGATCGCTTCGTAAAACAGGTCCCTGGTCTCGTTTCCAGATGATTCTGACTTTCAAATACTTATTATAGTCGCTGTTATATTTCTTGCCACTAGATGTTAGATGGTTACAAGCTACTTAACAAATAAACTTAGGTGGCCAATAATTGGTAGTGACAGACATTACAAGAATAGCATTTGTTATCAGTTTATAACACCAGTGACGATAAATGAAATGGGCACCAAAGACTTATAGTAGTCAGCTGATGAATTCTGCTAAGTAATGGGATCGTCAAAATGTAACATGCAAACACTAAACTCTTTCTTATTACAATACAATTCTGTTACAATTTCATTACTGACCATATGTTTAATGTTCTCACTTTATTATGATTAATTTTGAAATGCAACCAATTATCACATCGCATCACATCATATATAGCAAAGCAGAAAAGTATATTCATAGCATATATCATGGGTACCAGATGTTTTCTCCCAAGCCAGTTCGTCCCCCAGGTCTGTTCGCCCCCAGTCAGTTCGCCCCCAAATAGGATGTCAGTTCGCCCTTACGTGCATAACCAGTTCGCCCCCACAAAGGTAACGATTCGCCATATCATACCATTTCGTATAAACCATACATCATATCGCATAATATATCATATAAACTATTGTAGACTGCAAAGTTAGAGTACAGTTATTAGCATCAGCGTATTTATTGTCTGGGTAACGTACTAATACTAGTAGTTTCCTCAGAGACAAGTTTCAATTGACGCCCAATCCAGCTAGCGGTGACATCAACCATGTGGGTGAGAAAAGAATGTGCATTAAAGAGATTCATCAAACAGGAAAAGCACCAAGACAACATGGTCCCAGACAGGAAACGACCGTTAACCCGGCATCAGTGCATCTCTTACGTGGACAAGCTATACTTTAGTTCACTTTTATTCCCGTCGCTGTGTAGGTTACCACCATACGTGTGATTTGTGGCAATTTTATTAATGCTGATTCTCCCTGTTAGTGATAAATGGGCGGGGATGTAACGCTTGTTGATGCGTTCTGTGCTAATAAAATGCAGCGATTGCGCTGACAGTTGCAATTATTAAAAGTCGGCTTAAGTAAACTTTATTGTACTTAAATCCAACGGACGATGACACAAAGAAATGCGTTAAGCGAGACATAAAGGTGATTTAGAGTGCTATGTGGTAATGTTGCGAAAAAAAGACCGTTGATATAATACGATGTCATCACGTATCATCTAACTGAATGCACGAGTAAATAACACTGAAAACAAAAACCTTTAATCTGTGTGTATACTGTAGCTAAAAATTAGCTCATGTTGTCGTTTTGTGTGAAAATCTTTACCTCGACAAAGATACCATCTGCTTATCTTTAATACCTAACATAATGTATCAATAATGCACAAATTACTTTATTGACAACGAAATAAATACATATAGCGAATCTACTTTTAGGTGCCACGTTTATTTTCTTGCGAAGTAGGCCAACCTTTGTGAATGTATTCAAAGCCCGTGAGCTATATTTTTATATTACGTTTTGTATAATTCTATAGTATCACCACTTGCAAACAGGCAATGACTGAGTCATTCTACAACATTTTCATTAATTCAGTAGTGAAATATGGAGATACCCGTCTGTCACATTTACACTGTACTATCAGCGTCGTGTTTCACATGTAGATCACTATAACAAAAAAACCCATTCAAGTCAAGTGATGAATCATAAATATGATATGCCCATTACCGACGTCGACACAAAAGTTAAACTCCTCCACGCGAAGATATGTTACCTGTCCAGCACATCAAAGGTATAACAACAGGTTTGACATTCACTCCAATAACAACAGAAGGTCACTTGCACCTGGGCACCTTAGAATAATGGGTGGGCGAATAACACAATTTCATATTAGGCGATCTGGCCGAACCGGTTTCATATTAAATATTGTCAACTTATTTCATTCGTGATGTCGATAAGCTCATTAGCATAATTTATGCCATTGTAGGTGTGTTTGTACTTGGTATTAATAAATAGGGTTAATATATGATGAGTCGAGATTGTAGATTTAATACTTTTAAATTGACCACCACCATCACCACCACCTCCAATAACAATGATAACAACA
Organism: Gigantopelta aegis; assembly: GCF_016097555.1. Lineage (NCBI taxonomy): Eukaryota > Metazoa > Mollusca > Gastropoda > Neomphalida > Peltospiridae > Gigantopelta > Gigantopelta aegis. The sequence continues at coordinate 7,649,354 of NC_054708.1, read as the reverse complement.
CCACCATCATCAGCACATCCAAAACACCACTCATGTTGTATAATAAACCAATATCTAATAATGCTTGGACCCGTGAGAAATGAGCGACGCGATACTTTGTCAAGTCGTTTACCTGAATAAGAAGTGTATGGTGACAGGTAGCTGTAACTGTGGTTGAGACCTATCACATACAACTTGACGGATCATATCAAATGAAACACAGCGAGGTTGCCATCAGATTTATTTATGTCTCCGTTCAGGAACACGATTCCTTTAGATCAAAATAGGTTGTAAAAGTTATTTTCTGTGTACATTTATGTATAAAACTATATCAATATTATTCAATACTAAACCATTGATTAGCACACAATTGCTACACACCACACCACATCACACTGTGTTTTCTGATCCTGTATTACGGTTTTGTCGTTCTGAATTACAGAACGTCTATATACACCGGTGAAGGAGAAATGTTCCTAAAACAAATATCCAAGTCATACAATATGCATACCTTTTAAACCTTTATTTTGTTAATTATTTGTCATATTCCAATAAACAATAATTCTGATTTGAAAGGAAAGTAAAACATAATCAAACTCCCGGCATCTTGGATACTGATTTAACATGTGTTTACGTTTCTCTTGTTTGTTAAATCGCGGAGTATATACATATGTCCACAGCTAGCACAGCACATGCCATAATATTTGAAATGCAAGTATGAGCAACTCAGCATTAATGGTTGGGACGTAACAAAAGACTTCACTGGGAAGACCAAACTTAACTGTGCCATCCAAGCTCGTAGGCATCATATTTGTAGTGCGGGGAAGAGGGAAGAGGGCATTTAGGGTGATTTTCTTCAAATGTCATATCCTGACATCTGGATAACAAACAGCAAAGATTTAGATGATAAATTTCAACTGTTTTAGTGAATATTTTTGTTTATAATTAATAGTATGTGTGTGTGTGCGCGTATGTGTGCGTGTGTGTGCGTGTGTGTGTATGTGTGTGGAGGGGGGGGGGGGGGGGGACTAAATTTTGTGGTTCTCATCTCCCATTTCTCCAGTTCCAGTTCCTTCAGGCCAGCGATCGTAGCCAGACGTTATGTCACTTCTAAATCATGACCATCACATACACGACAGTGAAGAAATACTTTGACGTCTAACAAGAAACCTGCAGGTGTGTGCGTTCAGCGGCTGTCACCAGGTGGACTTTGGTGAAGACACTTGTTGAACTCTGGACACATGGATACATCGACAGGTAGACATGTAGAACCCAGCTGCACGTACAGGTGGAACTGGTTGGGTCAGTCTGGAATGCTGTGTTACTAGCCGAGAGCCGTGCCCTCCGTTTCGTCGTGCAGCACCGGCGACGTGTTTATGAGAAACACGGGTGAAACATGTTGTAGGCACGACCTGGAGGTCGACCTGCCCTCAGTTCACACACACTTCCTGTCAGCATTTGTCTTCCAGCTCTTTCGTCCGGCCGGAAAACAAGCTCAGTGACAAATGACGATTACGAGAATGACGACAACGACAATGATAATGTACTAATTTGAGCTCGGTGACATATGATGATAATGACGACGACGACAACGATGATGATAATGATTACTAACTTGAGCTCAGTGACATATGACGATGATGACGATGACGACAGTGATAGGCGCGGGACGTAGCCCAGTGGTAAAGCGTTCGTTTGATGCGCGGATGGTCTGGGATCGATTCCCGTCGGTGGGCACATTGGGCTATTTCTCGCTCCAGTCAGTTCACCAAGACTGGTATATCAAAGGCCGTGGTATGTGATATCCTGTCTGTGGGATGGTGCATATAAAAGATCCCTTGCTATTAATGGAAAAATATAGCGGGTTTTCTCTCTAAGATTATATGTTAAAATTACCAAATGTTTGACATCCAATAGATGATTAATAAATTAATGTGCTCTAGAGGTGTCATTAAACAAAACAAACTTCTTTTTTACGACAGTGATAATGATGACTAACTCAAGCTCAGTGCTAGATGACGACAACGATGCTAACGATGACGACAACGATGATGATAATGATGATATGATGATAATTCACTCGAGCTCTGATAGATAACGATAATGATCACGATGTCGACGATGACGACTAACTTGAGCTCAGTGACATATGACGATAATGATGATGACGACGACGACGGTAATGATGACCAATTTGAGAGGACTGATAAATTGCACCCAAACTAACATTATAGGGAGCCATTTAAGATATTACCATATTGATATCATATAAATTCACATGCTAAGGCGAGCTAAAATTACTCTCTTTGAACTAGTCTCAGAGGAATAATGGAGAGTGAGAGGGACAGCTCTCCTTAAACGGTGAAATCTGACGACGATGATGATGATGATGATGATAGTTATATAATACGATGATGACGATGACGGCGACAACGACAACGATGACTAATTTAAACTCAGTGACAGTTGACGAACATTATGATGACGACGACGTTGACTAACTTGAGCTCAGTGACAGTTGACGAGCATTATGATGACGACGACATTGACTAACTTGAGCTCAGTGACAGTTGACGAGCATTATGATGACGACGACATTGACTAACTTGAGCTCAGTGACAGTTGACGAGCATTATGATGACGACGACATTGACTAACTTGAGCTCAGTGACAGTTGACGAGCATTATGATGACGACGACATTGGCTAACTTGAGCTCAGTGACAGTTGACGAACATTATGATGACGACGACATTGACTAACTTGAGCTCAGTGACAGTTGACGGACATTATGATGACGACGACATTGACTAACTTGAGCTCAGTGACAGTTGACCGACATTATGATGACGACGACATTGACTAACTTGAGCTCAGTGACAGTTGACTAACATTATGATGACGACGATGACTAACTTTAGCTCAGTGACAGTTGACAAACATTATGATGACGATGACATTGACTAACTTGAGCTCAGTGACAGTTGACTAACATTATGATGACGATGACATTGACTAACTTGAGCTCAGTGACAGTTGACTAACGTTATGATGACAACGACATTGACTAACTTCAGCTCAGTGACAGTTGACGACATTATGATGATGACGACGACATTGACTGAACTTGAGACAACCCAGTGACAGTTGACTAACATTATGATGACGACGACATTGACTAACTTGAGCCCAGTGACAGTTGACTAACGTTATGATGACGACGACATTGACTAACTTGAGCCCAGTGACAGTTGACTAACGTTATGATGACGACGACATTGACTAACTTGAGCCCAGTGACAGTTGACTAACGTTATGATGACGACGACATTGACTAACTTGAGCCCAGTGACAGTTGACTAACGTTATGATGACGACGACATTGACTAACTTGAGCCCAGTGACAGTTGACTAACGTTATGATGACGACGACATTGACTAACTTGAGCCCAGTGACAGTTGACTAACGTTATGATGACGACGACATTGACTAACTTGAGCCCAGTGACAGTTGACTAACGTTATGATGACGACGACGACACTTTGACAGTTGACTAACTTGAGCCCAGTGACAGTTGACTAACGTTATGATGACGACGACATTGACTAACTTGAGCCCAGTGACAGTTGACTAACGTTATGATGACGACGACATTGACTAACTTGAGCCCAGTGACAGTTGACTAACGTTATGATGACGACGACATTAACTAACTTGAGCCCAGTGACAGTTGACTAACATTATGATGCCGACGACATTGACTAACTTCAGCTCAGTGTTGATAGAACTTTATAGTCTATTTTCGAGCTTGTATGTAACATTCAAGCACGCTGTTCTCGACATGCCGCTTGTTCGCCTGGTCTCTGAGGACTAAGACTAAGGGATAAACACAATAATATATAAAAAGAGGACACGCAATGCCGCCATTTGAACAACTCTTACTCAATACCAACACGTGACCACATGTATGCTTCTTCCCCCAGGACGTTATAAATATATATACCCCATATGTAGCATGGGTGATAGGGCTTCAGAATTCAAGTTGGGGGCGTAATAGGCAAATGTGTCAGGCATCTATAACATAACTTGTGTATATGTAGTGCACGTACAATAAAAAGGTAATTGGGGAGGTTGGGATACGGAATTTCATACCTGCAATAAGTTAAAAAAAATAAAAAATATATATATATTTATTTTATTTTTATTTTTTTTATTGTTTGTGTGTGTGTTTTATGTGTTTGTGTTTGTTTTTGTTGTTTTTTTGTTTTTTTTTATTATTATTTCTTCTTCTTTTTCTAACAATGGCATTTTGTTTATTCTTTTTAAAAATGTCTTCCATTTGACATACTTTAACGCTGATATATGTAATACAGATAGGAAACTGCATCATTTGACAGTTGAACGCTTTAAAGTTGAATCTCTCCCCGTCCTATATGCAAATGACATTATTTACCTGAGGCAGGCGAAACTACCTGACGTCGTTAACTTCGTTTCCAGGTCACGGTTAACTAGGGGCGCTTCCCAACATTCCGAGATAAAACCCCGGCTGTCAATTACCTGCCATACTTTCAATAACGCGAAAACAGCAATAGTGAGCTCAGCTGACACCTACCGTGTTTAGTGGTGTTGTCGAGGATAACATCTACCAATCACGTCAGTAACAGCAGGTCAGTGAGTACAATACAACAATTAATGTGGAAAGTAATACGTCGTTTTTTTCTCCCAATTTGTAAATCTGAACGACAAAACCGTAATACGTGATCAAGGCCATATCTCTGCATAATGCAGAGTCGAATGGGCATGTTGGCAAAATAGTGGATGATTCCATGAATCTCTATCCAGTGCCCCACCCACAGGAGGACAGCCACTGCACTCACTAGAGATGCCATCCCGTGTTCACCATCACAGTAGGGGTGAGGCATAGCCCAGTGATACAGCGCTCGCTTGATGCGCGGTCGGTTTGAGATCGATCCCCGTCAGTGGGCCCATTGCGCTATTTTTCGCTCCAGCCAGTGCACCACGACTGGTACATCAACGGCCGTGGTATGTGCTATCCTGTCTATGGGATGGTGCATATAAAAGATGCCTTGCTGCTAATCGAAAAGAGTAGCCCATGAAGTGGCGACAGCGGGTTTCCTCTCTCAATATCTGTGTGGTCCTTAACCATATGTCTGACGCCATATAACCGTAAATAAAATGTGTTGAGTGCGTCGTTAAATAAAACATTTCCTTTCCTTTCCTTTCACCATCACATAGGACTGCCACTCCCAGACTAGTTTACTATATCATAACTAGCACAGAACGAAAACCATTGTAATAAATAGATGTTGTAAGATGTTTCACTTGCTGACTGACTTGTAATAAATACAGATGTGATGGCATTCACTCGTGAAACACTTTTGTAAGATGTTTCACTTGCTGACTGACTTGTAATAAATACAGATGTGATGGCATTCACTCGTGAAACACTTTTGTAAGATGTTTCACTTGCTGACTGACTTGGAATAAATACAGATGTGATGGCATTCACTCGTGAAACACTTTTGTAAGATGTTTCACTTCCTGACTGACTTGGAATAAATACAGATGTGATGGCATTCACTCGTGAAACACTTTTGTAAGATGTTTCACTTGCTGACTGACTTGGAATAAATACAGATGTGATGGCATTCACTCGTGAAACACTTTTGTAAGATGTTTCACTTGCTACTGACTTGGAATAAATCCTAAATCTTTTGTGGACAACACAGCTTTTAAGATTTGCCTGAATAGAGCTATCAAATGATAATCAAATCCGTGCATTTCATACCGTAAGCCAACATATTTAGAGTACAATAGGCGTATAAGGAGCCACCACCAAGACACTGGAATTGGGCAGTTTCCAGGTCAGTGACCGATCTGTGGCGCAGGTCCTTCTATACGTGTAGCCTACGTTGTATTACTGGGAAGGACAGTGCTTGAGTTAAGCTAAATCCTTTCTACTACGTATGTGATTAGCTTCTCAAATCAGCGAACCTTAACAATGTTAGGGTAAAGTGCCATCCAATACGTCTTTCGTTCTAGGGAGAGTATGTTCATATACTAGCGCGGTTTATATCATTACACACAGTAAACGAATGAATGAATGAATGAATGAATGAATGTTTAACGACACCCAAGCACGAAAAATACATCGGCTATTGGGTGTCAAACTATGGTAATGCAAATAAATAAAGTGATGATCAACATCAATATAAAAATTCAAGGTTTAAACAAAAACAGTGTAAAGAACAGTATAAAGAACTGTGCAAAAACACAAATATCACAGAATTTTACGAATACTGAATTTTACTCAAAACTTCAATTGTGTGCTGTATTGGCCATTCTCAAAGAAAATGTTACACCCCTGCACCACGGTGAGGTTACAGCACGCGCAGGGGCACAGTAAACGAAGACCAGAATGAATTAAACGTAATTCTCATGAACATCTTACATCATCAAAAAGTGTGAAAATTATAAGATAGTTTCAAAACATCAATATGTTTGGTGGTGGGGTTTTTTGTTGTTGTTGTTGTGTGTTTGCTTGATGGTTTTAATCTACATTCATATATTTTTAATACAAAATGTAAAATGAAATTGCACGATTACGCGTACAACACAGTCTTCCATTACGTATTTTTCTATGCAATACAATCATCCTACTTGACTGAGAAGCAGCAACAACTAGTGTACGTCTACTTAATAAAGGATGATGTATAACATAAATGAAATATTTCAATGTAGGATCCACATCAGTAATTGGTCTCATTAGCAATTGTTTTGTTGTTGTTGTTGTTGTTGTTTTCACATAGGTATTTATTTCAAGATATACATATTCTTATTACCATACACAACTTCCGGTGTCTTTGACAGCTCTCACGACAGACTTATAGGTTGTGTGTACCTGGCAGATACCTGACACGTAATGTAGTGCAGTGATTAATCTCTACCTGGCTGACCTGTCACTGGACCAGGGAACTGTCCCCGCCCTGGTCACCATGCATCATTTCTCTTTGTTCGTTAAGGTTACACGACAAGCCTAGAAGGGAGATAATCGCTTACCCACTGTTTTGTTCGTGGGTAGGGGCGGACAGACGGATGCAGTACGGGACAAGACCGTTTGAAGTGAGGACACTGACATCCACGTGTTTCCTCACACTGATGAGACATGCACATCCTTCATGGGAATTAGAAAGGTAAACTTCGTTTTGTTTAATGACACCACTAGAGCACATTGATTAATCAACCATCGGCTATTGGATGTCAAACATTTGGTCATTATTAGTCGTAGTCTTCAGAAGAAACCCCAACATCTTTCCATTACTAGTAAGGGATGCCTTTGATATACCAGTCGTAGGGCACTGTTTTGGACACTGAAAACCCAATCAGAGAATGGGTCCTCCGAGAAGGTTCGATCCTGCGACCAAAGCGTTCTACCGACTGAGCTAGATCCCGGCCCTGAAAAATAGAAACACAAAACGTCTCAAGAGGAATGACCAAGGATACATGCGTACTAGAGGTATAAGTAAACTTTGATTTAGAGTAAGCTTAGTTTACTTAAACACAGCGATATTAAGTATTAGCGAAAGACGAGTACCTCCTGTTATATAAATGACAGTTTTAACTTTGACACCCAATAGCCGATGATTAATTATTTAATGTACTCTAGTAGTGCCGTTAAACGAAACAAACTTTAACGTTCTATTTTTCACGAAAGGTGTGCGTCTCGTAAAACATTCATTCATTGATTCATATTTTGTACTAAAGACTTGGTAGTATTCATACCTAATTTAGATGCATGTTAACCCCTGAGTTTGCTGCATTGTAAGATGTTTCCGACTAATAAAATATTTCTACGATTAAACTTACATATTAAATATATTTTTCTGTTTAGAATATCAGTGTCTGTATATTCATTGTGTTTCTGGTCATCTTAATATTTGTTATAAGCCCAAATATTTTTGGAAATAAAATGAAATTTAACCTAATACAAATATTAGAACGATCAGAAACACGTTTAATATACAGCCGCTAATATTTTATGCAGAAAAATATATTTGATATGTAATTACAGTCGTTAAAAAGTCTCTGTTAGTCGATAACATCTTAAAAATTGCAGCAAAGTCAGGAATATCTCTTTAATGAATGAATGAATGAATGAATGAATGAATGTTTAACGACACCCCAGCACGAAAAACACATCGGCTATTGGGTGTCAAACTATGGTAATGCAAATAAATAAAGTGATGATCAACTTCAATATAAAAATTCAAGATTTAAACAAAAACAGTGTAAAGAACTGTGCAAAAACACAAATATCACAGATAGATACTGAATTTTACTCAAAACTTCAATTTTGTGCTGTATTGGCCATTCTTTAATGATGTCAAATCAGAAAAAGTGATGGCAGTTCTATACCGTGCATATAATTAGTGTGCATATGACATGTGGGTTAATGTATTATTTTATATTGTAATTGTTCCACCTTTTATTACGTTATCAGCTGGGAGATTTGGGATGCCCATGGATGTCCTACCTAATGATGTCTCTCCATGAACAGTTCAGTCACACAAGCTGTAGGAAAATACAATGGAGCCTAAAGAGGTACAAGGTCTTTCACTGAAAGATTATTTGTCTGTGCAAGCGAAGATGTTCCTGCCTTCATTATATCCTTGGGTTGAAACTGGAAACAAGCTTTCACGCAATAACTGCAGGTGTCTGGCTAGACATTCCCAGTCTGGAGCTCCACGCGGTAAGACGTGTTTGTTTCGCTTGTGCACACTGCACGTGCTTTCGTGTGCTCGACTTGGGGGTCCTTCATTTCGTTGTTTTTGTCAGCGAAATGAAGTTTTCTACTGGGATGTATGCGGCCATTGGAACTGATTGAACGCTGGAACGCTTCTCGTTTCGACATCCTGCACCACCAGGTTGGATTCTTTTTTAGCGAGATTCCTTGCCTCCACGTCATGTCTCCGTCTGACTGTCGAATTGTATTTTTCGTGACTCGTATGACGGCCATTCTGCAGAACGCCACGGTTGTTCGCGTTTAGTCTCTACATGTCCGAGCCTGTCCTAGCAGCACTGGAAGATTGACCGCCCCTCTCTAAGAAGAAATAGGAAGCGGGGTCGGCCCCTACTACTCTTTTTCTAGACTTTACCTTGCTTTATAGTGATACCATCTCGTATCCTCCGGAGTCGGGCCCGTCCGCACCACTATACCAAACCATGACGACTGGACTATACCCTAGTCTGATACTCTCTCTCGTTCAGACGGATCCGGCTTCTCAAGATCTGTATTTCAGCACAGCACTACACCTTCAACGTCTATCGACTGTCAATCTAGGGGTTTTCTTGACGGGATGCAACCCATCTCGTCCCTTTAAGCTGTGCACCCAAACGGCCTTAACGAGGCCACTTTTTTTTAATATTATTAAATAGTCCGAGGCCACTTTTTTTTAAATATTATTAAATAGTCCGATCCTCTCTTCTTTCTCTTATTTAATTTTGGACTGTCCTTCTAAAATGCTCCAAATTATATAAATATTCGGCCGAGCAGTCAATTCTTTTTTCTTTTTGGCTTGTAACCTTTTTTTCTTTCTTTTTTCTTAATCTATTAACTTCTTTACTAATTGCTATTTTCAAAATTCTGCCCAAAAAGTGGGGACACATGCACTCCCCCCCCCCCCCCCCCCCGCTTCCTACGCCAGTGTGTAGTAATAACAAATAAAAATAGAATGATTGTTAGAAAGGCTGTTCTACAAGTCATTCTGGGGTGGGAAGGGCAGTGTAGATATCGGCGCCGATTTCATTTCATGCTTGATGCATTTTAAAAAGCGCACATAAAACTGTTTATTTAATTTTATTCAGTGGATTGAGAGTATAAAGGGAAATTGTCTTCGTCCCCCATAACAATTTTGTAAAAGCCCTGGTTTGTTATTTTGGTCCTGTTGTAAATCGCGCATCCCTACCGGCAACTTGTGTGTAACAAGATCTCTTTATGAAAACATGACTCACACGACATTATAAATGCGTACCGGTTACATTTACATATTCAATGAAACGTGTCAATCTCCCTGGTGTATACTGTACAAAGAAATCACTGAAGTACTTCTCAAGAATATTTGTGCATAACACAAAGGCGTCTAAATTTTAATGGACCAATTGTGCATCGTCACTTTGCTGTTAAGTATAGCGTCAGTATAATAATTTTGACTTCTAACTTGTTTGATTCGTGATCTTCATCATCATCAAAACAAAACAAAAAGCGAAAAACAATGCGAAAAAAAAGCGAAAAAAATCACACAACGATTCTTGTATTCTAATATCATATTGTAAAAACATGATAATGGTTATACCGGTATTATGACCATCACAATTTTTGGGGCATAACAAGCCGTGTGTGTGTGTGTGTGTGTGTGTGTGTGTGTGTAGGATTGGCAGTTGCCTCACTCAGAAAAATACGAAAAAAATTCCGTATAGGCTAAAAACGTCTGCAATAAGGCCTCTATAACCAGTGCCCTGGTTAATATTTGTTTTACTCTCAGCTTTCTCTCGATATTTTAGGCTAGGTAATATTAGCTGTTTGGACTGTTTTGTACCGACATGCTGGCTAACATGACTTATAAATAAATATATGCTGAGTTAGCTTCCTTTTTTTTCCTGCATAGTACACTGTATTTAGAAGACCTTCTACAAACCTGTATATATAATTGCTTTTCAAGTACGCTGTGCACATAGATATATTTCTTGTTTTCAAGGTCATCCACTCAAAAATAATGGGTTGCTTGCGCATGTGTCGTAGTGACCTGAGCAAGAGTACGTGTATGTGTGTTTTACCATATATGGATATAACAAGGTCCCAGTGGAGTCTTTACGTCCACACCAACACAACTGTGCGGGACTGACAAGCGAGTTATTGATATGTTAAATATCGTAGTAAAAGCCTGACGTTGGCTATAAAATTATATATAATCACACACACACACACACACACACACACACACACACACACACACACACACACACACACACACACACACACACACACACACACAGACAGACAGACAGACACACCAGGTCTCGATATTTCAAAGAAAACTTTTGGACTATTTCTTTCCCAGTCACGCAAGGTCAGCCCCGACTGTTCTCATACACAAACATGAACAATCAAACTCTTTAAATACTTTTTTTTTCAAATGCTTTAACAAAATCGTGCTACACCTTAACTATTTTCGACATTAGACCCAGATAGCATAAACACGTTGCTTGTCCAGTAAATATGTGTGACATGAATTGTCATCTCCGCAGCAATTAAGTATCCGGACAGACGATATACTTCTTTGCCTCAATGTCCGGATTTGAAACTGACCTCAACGTGGATGCCCCAAAAATAAAATAATAATAATCCTACTCCACACACCCATATATAGCCGCGTCCTTGAAGACTCAACTTATAACGAATACAATACATAATACCCAACAGTAATTGAACGTGGAAAACTATTTTTAAACCCTTTGAAGCATGACCGTATAAATTGAGATTATTCCACCAAGTTAAGCCAAAATTGTGCGTTGAAAACATTAATCTCCCATGCAATATTGTATGTAGGTTAATACTGTGGACCGTTATATGAAAGGACTTTTGATTATGAGGTGCTACAGAAATGATCCCACATTGGAAGCAGATAGTTTTTCGTAGTACATACCACCTACAGAATATACATACCACCTACAGAATACATACCACCTACAGAATATACATACCACCTACTGAACAGATCTAACTTGCATACCAATTTCCCACAAACTCAATGGGGCACGTATATTATAGTAATGTATATGCCCAGCTCTGGCGTGTGATAATGACTGAAATAACAGTAACTGAATAGCACGAAAAGTGTTATGTGAATCGGATCATGGGATTAGCCCAATGATACGGAGTTGACCTCTCTCGGTTGTGTAACTTGCGGGCAATAAAATCATAATTTGTCGTCAGCTGTACCCCAGTTAACTGGCACGGCAAGAATGCCATTCTCACGAGGGGAGCGAGTTAGTATGGAAATATGTTCACCCGCCAGTAATTTCATAATGTGTTCCTCAATTCAACTTTGCTATTCGATATTTTTCCATCGCAGGAACGGATCCAGAAGGTGATCACACCTCTTCTGTCAGTCATTTAGAATTTCCGTAAAATGTTTTGTATTTGTTTTGTTATGTTTTTTCATTTGATTGACAATATATCGTCTATTTTTCATATGGTGAAAATATTTCATATGAATTCATTTACATTTTAATGAAAAGGTCTTCCCGTTAGATGGAAAATATATCACCTGTTTTTCATATTATGGTTAAAACATTTGATATGAAATAATTTACATTTTAATGAAAAAGTCTCCCAATTTGATAGACAATAGGCCTATATGACCTATTTTTCACATGGTTAAAATATTTCATGGGAAATTGTAAAAGAAAAGGTCCATTAAAGGGACATTCCTGAGTTTGCTGCATTGTAAGATGTTTCCGACTAATAAAATATTTCTACGATTAAACTTACATATTAAATCTAGTTTCGTGTTTAGAATATTCGTGTCTTTATATTCAATGTGTTTATGGTCGTCTTTCTATTTGGAAGAAGCCCAAACTGGACTTTGTCTTCAAATAATTTCGTACGTACGAAAAAACTATATTTTAAGAAATAAGATGAAATTTAACTTAGTACAAATATTAGAACGATCAGAAACACGTTTAATATACAGCCACTGATGTTGTATGCAGAAAAATATATTTGATATTTAATTACAATGGCCAAAAAGTCTCTGTTAGTCGATAACATCTTAAAAAGTGTAGCAAACTCAGGAATGTTCCTTTAATGTTATGGACAGTATGTCGCCTATATTCCATATAGTCAAACTATTTGATATCAAATCCTTTAGAGTTTTAACGGAAAGGTCTTCCAAAATGCTAAAAAACAATTTCAGATAAGGAAATCCTACTGCATCTGCGTCTCCCCTTGGACACGCTTGTGGGTCTGCCGGTGAGTCAGATTAATTGATGCACAGCAAAAACCTTTGGGGCAGGAAGAAACTGTGCATGATTTTAATTAGGCATACTTTGCACTTAGGCAAAAATGATACGTCCTCCAATATTTTCTTAATATAGTTGTATTAAATATTGTGTAGGAGGACTCTTTTAGAAATAGCCTTAATATAATATTTGTAGTGGCTCAAACACGATTTTATCTTTCACTAATTCCATTCGTACGAAAAAATAAATGATGAAATGAGGATGACAGACATTAAAACCCCCAGAAACACATAGAATATACAGACGCTGATTTGCTAAACAGGAACACGCATTTAATATGTAATTTTATACTAAAATGTTTAGTCATTAAACGGTTCTATTAGGAAACATCTTATAATGGCAGCAGACTCAGTAAAACACATTCAGTAGAGTAGCGTGGAGTGGACCTGAGGGGGTTTCAACATGAACCTAGCGTACCCTTTTCTCTACGTTTTCCCTGAAGACCCACATGAATAGCACAATACTCATCTGTAAAAAACGTTTTTAGCCCTCAGCCTGCGCCATTGTCACAATGGCTCTTTTATTCCCCTGCAACAACCACCCTGACTTGGTGACGTGGTGGTCGCTGTTGCAACGGAAAAAAAACCTTTTTTACAGCTACTAACGGTGGCATTGTATCATCCTTGTCAAACAAGTAAATCTATTGATATGATGCCAGTAGAAAGATGTCTAGGTTTATATATGTATTTGTGTTGTATTTGTAACTGGATTACAAGCAACTCTACAGGCCTGTAACTGCAAGTTGCATGCGTGCTGTTTTGCTATTGTTTAGATATCATTATTACAGGGGTCGAAATTGGCTGAAATTATGCCGGACCGAATTAAAACCTGCCGGACCAGACATGTGCATAAAGTATAAACGCAAAGTGACTGACGGTGCGAAGGGAGGGCAATAAACATAATTTTCCGGCCCGTGAAGATGTTAAGCGGTAAAAAGTAGTCGGTATGGTAGTATTTCGACCACTAACTGCTATACATTCCATACATGAAGAGATGTAGATAGATAAAAATATAAACACATATGTACACGTATATGTAATCGGGATGTACATTAACACACTAGTGATAATGTAATTGAACATATAAGGCCTAGGCTATATCTATTTTCCATTGATGACTCTAAAAAGACCTAAAAATGTTTGTCACGTTAGTTTTTAAAGTTTTTATTAATAAAAATGCCAAAGGCTATATGCGAACTCTGCTGGAACACTAAACCCTATTGGTTGAATGGGTGATATTTTTCTGAGCATGGTTATACTACCTTGTAAAAGTTAGCCTTGCGTGAAAATGAGTTCTATACACCATCACGTACGAGAACAAAAAGCCATTGTGACGTCACAGTTGTGGCTGTAAGCTCTTCAGAATTCTCACAGGCAGGTAACTTTTCCAGGGAGTTTTGAATAATAATAACATAAACCCGACTCACGCTGTTCACATTAGAATTATAACACATTCGCGTCCGGATGGGTCGACGAGATGGATTCAAACAGCTCACGGGACTTTTACTGCTGCTATGGCAACTCAGCGTTGTATATTTGAACTATTTCCTTTGAACGAATACAATAAACTACAATAAAATAACTCGTACGTACGACTTCAGAACTCGTACGCGTTAGACCTAAAGGGATTACAGTGGCGGTTCTAAGGGGGGGGGGGGAGGCAGGAGGCCGCCCTGCCCCTACATTTTTCTACAGTTATATTTATATTTTATATTTCATTTTTTTTTACGTTGCAGAATTCGAAAAAATTCCTTTTGTGGCAACGTCATTACTCCCCCCCCCTCCCTGGATTTTTTTGATATGTCACTGGATTGTCCTGATTTGTGGTAATTGTGAAATGTTTGCAATTAATAAGACCGCTGTAACGATTGCAATTACACTTTCAATAAATGCTCTTCTTTAGAACCTCATTGTCTCTCTATATAGTGTATTTCTGGCCGTTCTCATGTTTGTAGTAGCTTACATTTTAATCTCCTTTTTCGTACGAAATTATTGGGAGAAAAAACAATCCAGTTTGGACTAACTAGCCTGCCACAGATCTATATTATGAAGACCAGAAATATTAAATATACAGACATCGATATTCGATACAAGTAAGAGTAGTCGTTATAAGGCTCTGCTATTGGGAAATATCTTACAATATCAGCAAAATCATTACCAGTATACTTGTACCTCCTCACGACCAAGATAGCACATACCACAGCCTTTGATGTACCAAACACTGGTTGTCTGTGGTTTACACCTTCCCACTGAATCTAAGCTGTATTAGGATACAAACCTAGTACTTTCAAGCCGTAAACCCTTTCATATCACCATTGAGCTGCAGAGGTCAGTCATCCGATATCAGGGGTAAGTTCAGTCTCCCGTTTCTCGCAAACGCTTGCAGACGTTTAGCGAAAACTGCTGGATGAACTTGGGCCTTCCCCTTGTTCAGTGACAGCGAACGACGCTACCGTCAGCGGATAATTTGAATGGTCAACCATGTGATCATTTGGTTTAACGTTTAACCTAAAAATGATAAGTAAACTTGGACTAAATCACTACCTTAACTTATAGAGCAGCTATAGTAAAAGAAAAGTATGTAGTCAACAAGGACTAGCGAACGTTTTTCTGCCCAGTCTGGTTGAACTCGGCTCTGGATTAATCAATATCTATTTTGAGAATCTGTTCAAAGTACTGCTGGGTCAAGTCATGCCAGGGCATATCATCGCAATGATATATAATTTAAAAATTGATTCCAGTACGAGTGACCTATAGATCTACGACCATACAGAGAAAAACTAAATCTACTTGCTGAGTCAGTCCTTCTGGTCGACTATCTGAACAGACTGAATTGATCAGACAGTTAACAAACCGTGCTCCGCTCACCATCGTGAATAACACGGGATTCAATCGCAGTAAGTGGCGGCCAATATGGAAGCTGCAATGGCCGACGTACGTCATTATTGTATTTGGGAACTCAGACTACCAAAGAAATGAAAGCGTCTGCCGGCTGGAGTTGAAGGTTAAGATCATTTCGTCTGGGACTAAATGCTTCCAGACTAATAAACAGTGAACTAGACTTGACGAGTTTGAGGTTAAGAGATTGATATGTCTTATAGAGGCAGCAACGGCCCCCTTTCTTGCTGGCTAACAGTTTTAACAAAACTGGTAACCGATTTTAGCTCTGAAAATATAACCTCAAATTATTTAAGCTAGTCAAAGTGTTGAAACAATCTAAAATATGTTTATACGATATAATAATAAGAACAGATCGACCAATATTATCAAGCATACATTTTGACTAAGTGAACCCGTGACATTCCCCCGATACTGGATAATAAATCAATCCCAACATAAGTCCTAGAATTACTGGCATAACAAGGACACCAACCAAATTAGCTTTAGCTAGGATTAACTGTGGATATGACACAACTTTCTTTTCAGGCTAAATATCATATGACGTTAACATTAAGCAAACACAACTGCGACTAAGAAAAAGACGACGAAGACGACGACGACGATGATGATGATGATGATGATAATTCTTATTATTATCATCATATTTAATTTCCATGCCTATTTCCAGTTAAAGTTTTGACATGCTGTTTGGGAAATCCCTTCATAAGCTCCTCCTACCTACTGTCAGCAATTAAATATCCATTTTCCACAGGCCGGTAGGATATTTCCAAATGAGCCTATGGGTACACTCTTTCTGGGTTATATGCCTGAGGTAGCTCAGTGGCCGAGGTGCGATGGGGATACAGGATCGTTTTCATCAGTAGCTCTGCCCCCACCCCCCACCCCCCCCTACCACCCCCTTTGTTGCTACACTTTACAATGATCTTTTTGCGCTCAGGTCTAGTCGACTACCGTGCACACATCGTATTAATTATTGCGTACAAAGATGAATTCCATAAATACAACGGCAATGAAAGCAGCCATTTTTGTCACTTAACATAGACGTTGCTATATACACGACGACCGTGGATATAGCCTTGGCTAATGAAGGCTGGCTATCTACACGGCAGGCATATTACGGTGGTAAAGCCAACTGTAAGGCCACCATCCCATCTAAACTTCCCCGTGGTGAGCACGGGTTACATCTAGTAACCATATATCAGACACCAAATAGCCGTATATCAGTCTGTTTGTTTTCCGTTTCTATCACTCTGGTTAAACCAGTTGAAATAATAACCGCGCCACTGACAATAGAAAGCGATCATGTCCGATGCGTTACATCACTACATTATCGA
The DNA here is from genome assembly GCF_016097555.1 of Gigantopelta aegis. NCBI lineage: Eukaryota > Metazoa > Mollusca > Gastropoda > Neomphalida > Peltospiridae > Gigantopelta > Gigantopelta aegis. The sequence continues at coordinate 7,632,040 of NC_054708.1, read as the reverse complement.
CATCATCCGAGGAGCTGTCACGTGCGAACCATAGTCGTACATTCCAATTACGCCTGCTTGGATATATCCTTGTTTATTTGTTTACAATTACAGTAAAAGCTGAACTCCAAGTAATAATACATTCCGGTTAGACAGTTTGGCTGGTCGGGGCAAGGTCAGATCGCGTGTTAATGGTGTAGATATCACAGGTTTAATACCAGAACTCGTGGGCAAACTGGGGACGTAAAAAGTATATTTAATTATAATATATTAGTGTCTGGGATGAGCTTGTTCGTACCCAAATGGGATTCAGTCACGCTATTCTGTCATCCAAAACAAGGCTTGGCTGGTTAATCAAATACACTACTCTTTTTGTTTTGTGGAATACAGGTTTTGTTTGGGTTTTTTTATAAGCATCAGACAAAAAAAAAAAAAAAAATAATAATAATAATAATAATCTTCTCATATCCCATTTGGAATGGAGAACAATATCTGGTTCTTCTGAAGGAGTTGAACATTTGACCTATCTCAGAGCAAGCAGACGACCTACCAACGAGTTAGGATCCGTATTTGCCGAAGAGTAATAATATACCATTGTTTTAATGAAGTTGGGGGGGGGGGGGGGGTGGGGGTGTGTTAGATGTAATTTTATGTAACAAGCTTAGTTGTCTTTAAAATACAATAAAAAAAAACAAAAAAAAAACAACAACATGCAAACTAACAAGCAAAAAACCACGATTAAGATTGAAAGACATTTCTGAAAAAAATATTTTAACATATTTAGCATAGCATAATGAATATTATAGCTATTTCTGAAATAACAATAAGGAGTGACACCATTAATGTTATATTTTATGATTGCCTGGGTTTAGTTTTATTCACATCTGGTTCATTAACATGCGTGCATGTAGGAATTTATGCAAAAGGGGTTAGATGGACAGCGGCTGGCGAAGTTTAGGGGAGTCAAATTATGCTCCCCTAGAAAATATATTGAATTTGTTTTTAGAGAATTTACTTCGACGTCGACTCCTACACCCTCGCTCCGCCCTGCACACAAACATTTCAAACAGAGATTAGAATATGTTTTTGATTTGTCAAAATAGACGCTTAATTGGTTTTGGATATTGCAAAGACATTTTGCCTAAGTATACCAATTATTAAAATGTATCCATATGCAATGGCTGATAACATAAATATCTCCCCTCATGTGATCTTCCGTGGAACTATCCTTAGAACCTAAGACCGACAAAGGGTTGCAGGAAAAACCATTGTAAAAGTATTGAATCTGTTCAAATCCCGAGTGATCCGAGAGACTTTTCTTCCAGTTGCCATAGCAAGTCTTCAGAGATATTATTCTAATTTCTTGTTAGATCCAGTTGTTCAATGTGGAAAATGCACAATTTGCAGCGAAATGAATCACAAGGCCACCACTCGAAACAAATGACTGCTAACAAAGAACCCAATAACTATTGTGAGGGGGAAAAATTAGATCGATCTGGCGTCTGGTCAGCAATTTGACCGAGGTTGGCCTTTTTGTACCAATATCAAACTGTCTTGTTGCTGAAGTCGGTGTTTGTAATTCGTGATTTGACATGGTGAAACAAGTCAGTCTTTGTGCATTGTGTTTGCATGCACAACAAGGTCAGTATTACGTGAATGGTGAGTGTTCATGGAAATAAATTAAGATCCAACATTGTTAAATTTACCCCCCCCCCCCCAACAAACAAACAAAACAAAAACAACAATAACAACATATATCTTATTAACGTTTTTTTTTGTAGTATTTATTTATTTATTTATTTATTAAATATAAATTACTTATTTGTTTGTTTATTTATTATTATGTGTGGTGTCTATCTCATTAAACATTATTAGTACAGGATCCTCAAAAGATCTATACGTGAACCCCTATTAAGTATATCATATAATTCTGGGTAGTCAGCCGTTGACAAAATAATCCGTCCAGTTTCGAAATGCCTGCAATGGACATCCATTACAGACGAGACGTTTCGTAATCGTCTGGTTTAGGTTACGTCTAACGTTCTATAATAACCTTATCATACCGGAAGTGGGTAAAGGCTTTTTCTATTTATTGAATGATAAATGACGGGAGGAATCACGTTACTAATATTACTAAAATATTCAATCAAGAACCAACCAATCAACAAACCAACCAATGAACGAACCAACCAACCAACCAGCCAATGAACAAACCAACCAACCAACCAATGAACAAAACACTCAATGAACAAACCAACCAACCAATGAACAAACCAACCAATGAACCAACCAACCAATAAACCAACCAACAAACCAACCAACCAACCAACCAACCAATACATAAATAAATAAATACATCATCATCAACCACCCAACCAACCAACAACTAACGAATCATCATTACACCTTCATCATTGTCATCATCATCATTACACCTTCATCATTGTCATCATCATCATTACACCTTCATCATTGTCATCATCATCGTCATCATCATCATCAGCAGCAGCAGCATCTATATTTTATAACATAACACAAACAGTCTAAAAGCATATTACTTTTTCAAAGCACGAGAGAACCATCCATCTCCCCCAAAAATCAGATGTCCATATTTGACATTTTTACGATGTTCTAAATAACAATTTTCAAAGTATTTTATTCACGGCTTAATTTAATGCAAATATATTTACATAACTCGGTTACACTGACACGAACGGGGCATAACACTTCAACCCCGACTGGACGGCAGTTTCGGGACGGACACCCTTTCGACCTTGGCCTCCGGGAGTTTATTAAATGTTTAGTCTATTTTCACAGCAGGGTTTCTGCGCCATTCCACCATTGACATGCATTTGCGTGCGATAAGCACGGTTGGTTTGACGACACCGGTCAGGTTACACGCTGGTTAATGTGAAACCGTCCGACACAGGTGTTAATAGCCAGTCATTACCTGCAGGTATCTCCAGGTCTCTAACAACAATATATTGCTGGCCAAAGAAATGTGGTCCGTTGACATGTCCAGGATAAAACCAGTACTCAAGTTATTGTTATTATTGTTATGGACTTAATACACACATGGCATGGTGGCAGTCAGAAATATTTGGTTCAAACCGAATACTTCAGTCCACCTTCAACAATATTGTTGTAAAACGGTAAATGATGAATCTGACAAAAGACGAATTCCTCGAACATTGTATTACAAATGTGGACAATAGAGTTCATAAAGTTATAATTCGTCATCGCCTACTGTCCCCTGCCCTGTCTCTCCCGCTTCCGACGCCATGTGCGTTGATGATCATAAACAAGATTTATATACCCGGTATTGTGAAGTTTGCTACACCTGGAACATACAATGACAAATAGTCTGAGCGTAGATGTGGTGGAGTGTTACCTGGAAGAAGTAATAGGAATAGTATATGTGTGCAGCTGATACCCTCTATGTGTGTGATCTGCTTGTTGATTTGAATAGAAGGGCAAAATTTTATTTTTGGATTATTTAAAAAAAAAAAAAAAAATTCATTGAGGGACCCCTACTCATTTTACGACATATATTTTTATTAGTACACAGAAACGTAATAGGTGTTGTTGTTTTTTCTATGAAAGTTGCAGTGACCGAGGTACAACACAAAACATTTGAGCTACCCAAACTTTATAGTTGCTTCACTGTCGCTACCACCGACATCTATTCATGGACACATTTACTCAGTCTTATATGTATCTCTGATCACATTGCGTTGATATGAGCACTCGTGGGAAAACAGACATATAATTACCGTATATCATATTTTTATTTTTATTTTTGTTTTCGTATTGCGACACTCCAACCCTTTTGGAGCTTTGAATTTATATACGTTTTATATGAATAGGTATCGGAAGAGGTAAGAGGGGCAGGGGGACACTGCACCCATAACTGAATTAATATATAGCTGCATCGCCCCCCCCCCCCCCCCCCGACAACTTCCGCAGCCTATGTTCTGAACCATAGTAACAAGCGATGGGCACGCATGTTAAAATGGAAACACGAACTATTTACATGCAACAATATTAATATCAGTGATGTTTAATATGTTGGAAAGCAGTAATCATTAATAATGATATAAAACCCATTTTTATTTTTTAAAATTAGGTTAAAGCTTGTCGTTGTTAGCCGCATTGTAGCGACTGCTAGATGATATGGAGGTACTAAATGTACCCTGTCGATACAGCTCGCAGCCGGACATATAACATGCATGTGAGTGTTACTTTCATAAAACGTTCCCTTCTGGGGTTTTATTTTAATATATATATATATATTAAAACATTACAACCACATGGGTTATCTACTGATAAAGAAGCAAGGGATCTTTTAAATGTGCACTTTCCCATAGACAGTACAGTACATACCACGGGCCCTGAAGAACCTGACGGGCGAGCGCTCTTCCTGTGAGCTATACCTGGCCCCACACTAAGACCAAGGGAGATGTGGTGCCTCATACTGAAACAAAGGGATACATGGTGCCGTGCACTGAAACCAAGGGATACGTGGTGCCTCACACTGAAACCAAGGGATACGTGGTGCCTCGCACTGAAACCACGGGATACATGGTACCTCGCATTGAAACCAAGGGATACGTGGTGCCTCACACTAAGACCAAGGGAGACGTGGTGCCTCATACTGAAACCAAGGGATACGTGATATCTCACACTGAAACCAAGGGATACGTGATATCTCACACTGAAACCAAGGGAGACGTGGTGCCTCACACTAAGACCAAGGGAGACGTGGTGCCTCACACTGAAACCAAGGGATACGTGATATCTCACACTGAAACCAAGGGATACGTGGTGCCTCACACTGAAACCAAGGGATACGTGATGTCTCACACTGAAACCAAGGTATACGTGGTGCCTCACACTGAAACCAAGGGATACGTGATCTCTCACACTAAAACCAAAGTATACGTGGTGCCTCACACTGAAACCAAGGGATACGTGATGTCTCACACTAAAACCAAGGGAGACGTGGTGCCTCACACTGAAACCAAGGGATACGTGATGTCTCACACTGAAACCAAGGTATACGTGGTGCCTCACACTGAAACCAAGGGATACGCTGAGCTAGCATTGTATTCAGAACCACTGCTCTAGGCACATTTACCATGTTTGAAATATAATAACAGCTTATTTAATAGTAATTATGCTTTTGCGCTGCATTCGAAAACTATTTTCGTAAATTTCTCAAGGCAAACACACACCCGTGTAATAACCTTTGTATTACACACCTCGTCTACTCCATTCACACCGACTGCTGCGTCGACAGATTCCCACCCGGACGTCCTTGATAGATAGCCGGCGTTCTGGCGTTGAGACGGACACCCTTGAGTGATCAGCACAGAACATGTTACACATTAAACAATTATGAGAGAGATACAATCAATTTAATAACGTGATACCCTCCAACAAAAGCTGCATTGTTATCTCGGTGCTGCCGTAATTGAAAATAGTTACACACCACAGGAGTCCTATCCGACAAACAAACAGTTTATGTTTACTCCAATGTACCAAGAACCCACCATTGGAATAAGATACAATATCGTTTTGCAAACAAACGACAGAAATGTGTATCATCAGAAGAGTATTTTGATTGCTCATCAGATATTCATAAAAATAAAAATAAGATTTTGAAAACATACTGATTACTTATTTGGGAATACCGAGCTGAAGAACACGCTACTAGTATATACTATAAAGGTTTGTTGATAATGTATTGTGCATGAACCGTAATCTGTGTTTTAAACAGTTAAAGTTTATTTGGTTTCACAACACTACTAGAGAACATTGATTAACTAACCATCATCAGCTACTGGATGTCAAACGTGTGTAATTCTGACACGTAGACTTCAGAGCAAACCCGCTACATTTTCCATTAGCAGCAAGGGATCTGATATGTGCATTTTCCCAGACAGGACAGCAGATACCAAGGTCTTTAATATAGCAGTCGTGGGGGACTGGTTGGGACGGGAAAACCCAATGGATCCGCAAAGGATATTCAACAACATTTGACAAAACATGTGCCTGGGGTTGGGTATCCACATTTGACCTTTTGGTTGTTGTTGGAAGGATATTCAAACACGCTAAAATTAAAATTCATAACATATAAGTGAGAAAAGATTATCTTACTTATGTCTAGTTATTTATTTCCCATGAATCTTACAGTATTGATGATCTTGCGAATTTAGTTTTTCTTAAGGCTCATATAGACTGGATGCGGCGCGTGTCTGCCGCGGCGCGATTGTTGCGTCTGCGGTTTGCGTTTGGGCATATACACTATATACGATTATGTCATTGTGACTGGCCGTATGCATTTTGCAGAGGCACGCATCACACACATCCAGTGTAGACGCTCTCATTAAAACAAATGTATCTCGACTGTTTTAGATGGACCGCATGCACGCACCGCATCCAGTCTATATGAGCCTCTAGTCAAACGGCTAGAAAACTGATATACCCAGGGGCCAAATTTGTCTAGTCTAGTCTAGTCTAGTTGATTGTTAAACTGCGTGCTACCACCACATTCTTTCCAAGTGTTACTAATGAAACTATTATAATGGTAGCAAATCACTAGCAAGATATTAAATCGTTGGTTTACTTGCCGAGTCAACAGGAAATCAATAAATTCTAAAAAAAAAAATCCTCTCATTTCAATGAATTACAATTGCTTTTGAAAGAGAGAAAAAAAAAGGATCTAGCTCAGTCGGTAAAGTGCTCTCTTGATGCGCGGTCGGTTTAGGATCGATCCCCATCGGTGGACCCATTGGGCTATTTCTCGTTCTAGCCATTGCACTATAACTTGTACAAAGGCCGTGGTATGTGCTTTCCTGTTTGTGGGAAAGTGCATATATAAAAGACCCCTTGCTACTAATGGACAAAAATTAGCGACTTTCCTGTGTAAGACTATATGTAAAAATTACCAAATGGTTGACATCCAATAGCTGTTGATTAATAAATCAATGTACCCCAGTGGTGTCGTTAAACAAAACAAACTTTAACTGTTACAAGCGAATGACGGCGAACGCTCTACCACTAGACTACATCCCACCCCGAACTCCACAGAGACAGGCTGATACTTGCAGAACGAGTTTTTTCATTGACAACCAGACGACCTTCCTCCACACTGTTCTATTCTGCTGAATGAATACACTATACGGCTGATGCTTTCTTCTGGTGGATCATATAACCGTATAGTAGTCTGAATGTGTGTAGAGCTTGCGTACATATTGACATTCCGTGGGTCAAAAACGTGTGTATAGTCATAAGGAAAAAAGAAAAGAAAGAAAGAAGAAACATGGCTTGTTTTATTTAACCATAACTTTAGAACACATCGATTAATTAAACATCGGCTGATCGATGTGAAATAATTCTGACACAGTCATCAGAGAAACCCTCCTACATTTTTTTCATTAGTAGTAAGATAATGTTTTAACGCATTTTCCCAAACAAAGTAGATATATACTGAACAGCATTGAAAACGCATCACCAAGAAATGTTCGGATTTCGAACATGAGCAATAAATGTTTTTGTTGTAAACAGCAATAGATGAATGATTGATAATGATAACAACAAAAAAGGATGCACAATCATTGATTAGTTTTAATTCATCTACATATGAAAGACACGTGAGGTCACAATGAACAGTAAATAGCGCGTATGACCACCATCTGTAGCAACACAAGCCATACAACGTCTTCTCATCGACCCGATAAGTCTGCGAATAGTGTTCTGGGGGATAGCATTCCACTCCTGCTGTAGTGCGTTTTCCAGTTCTCTAACGTTATTCATTTGTGGACCACGTGAGATGCGTGGACCAGGGTAATCCCAAAGATTCTCCATTGGAAATAAATCAGGGGACGGTGCTGGCCATTCAAGCAAAGGGACATTATTGATCGCTAGAAACTGTGTTGTAACACGTGCTGTGTGCGCTCGGGCGTTGTCTTACTGAAATATGTGCATATCCCGATGCTGATGAAAGAAGGGAATGACGTGATTTTGCAAGACGTTGTCCCGGTAGTAAATGGCATTCATTCTACCACGGCAAACATGGAGTGCTGTTCGGTGATAACTGATCCCGTCCCACACCATGACACTCCCTCCACCTCATCGATCCGTCTGGACAAGGCAGTCATTGTGGTAACGTTCTCCACGCCTACGCCACACCCGCAACCGACCATCAGCATTCCTTAAATAGAAAAGGGATTCGTCAGAGAATAGTACACCATTCCAACGTTGTAATCTACAATGACAATAGCTTCCTGCCAAACGTCGGCGCTCATTTCGATGTCGATCAGTCAGGATAGGTCCAACATATGGTCGTTGAGCACGCAGCCCAGCAGACAGAAGACGGCGACGCACAGTGTCTGTGCTGATAACCCCTCGTCGATCTTGAACAGTTGGTGCAGTCCTGGCAGCTGACAGCGTTCGATCACGAATAATATGGAGGCGAACAATATGATGATCTTGTCGTCGTGGTGTCGTAACACGTCGTTGGACGTGGACGGTCCTTGGTGGTTCCTGTCTGCTGGTATCTCCTGTGGAGTCTAGTGATTGTTGAATGGTGGCATCCAAACCGCTGTGCGATGACTCTACTATAAATGCCTACTTGAAGCATGCCTAAGGCACGTTCGCGTTCCTCAGCTGTCAACCTTGCCATCACTTGTTTAACGTTCCCTCAAAGACTACTTCATGAATGAAAGTGGCTTTTCAGAGACCATCTTTTATAGCCCCAATCAGCATGATTTGCACATTCAATTTACGTTTTCCATGCTATGCATGCGATATGTTGTGTTTTGGTGTTGTTTTTTCATGGAGGCAATAATTTTTGTAAGTTATTTATCGTCATACATGGTCTATAAGGTAGTACGGTACTTATTCATTGATATTTTTAATGCTGATATACGCCCCATTCACATTTGTTATCATCAACTGGTGGTGCGTTTTCAATGCTGTTCAGTATATTAGTCGTGGGACACTGGTTGAGACGAGGAGAAATAAACAGCTCTTCCAAGAGGTCTACGAACTGAGCACATTGATTAATTAATCATCGGCTACTGGATGTCAAACATTTGGTAATTCTAACACGTAGTCATCAGAGGAAACCGGTTACATTTTTCTTAATACAGCAAGGGTTCTTTTATATGCACTTTCTCACAGACCGGTTGTGATACACTGGTTAGGACGAGAAAAAAGCAAGCACCTCAAGCGAGCACTCAACCGATTGAGATAAATCCTGGCCCCAATATATATATATATATATATATATATATATATATATATATATATATATATATATATATATATATATATGCCTATATTGTCATGGCTGTCCCAACAATTTTCGTAACTGCTGTGACGTGGACCTTTCTGAAGTAATTTTAATATTGGACAAAACACAATATTTATTTTTACATTTAGTAGTAATTATTTGCATATTTGCTTGTATTCAGTAATGTCTGGAACGATGCCATTTATTATAGTTATTGTTTAATGAAATTCTTAGTAGTGCCGTTTGTCGTGTCGCGTACTATAGGCAAAAACGAAATTGCGTAACTATTGTTATTAGTGATCGTTTGGATGCACAACGCGAGCTACATTTAGTTGTATTTCATAATAATTTGTTTATAGTGTAAGAAATTATGTTTGTAAATAGTTGCCGTAATTTATTTATGGGATATTAGTATATTACGATCGCTAAATGTGTTAATTTAATGTTTGACGTCCGTGTTTTGGTCTTGCGGTCTTCGACTTTATTTAATTCCCAAAGTCCTGTGCATATAAAAACTATGACACAACGTTGACATTAATATTATTGATGTAAATATTTCCATAACTGCAAAGTGTGTGTACTTACACACTGAAAACATTCCATGGGCTCATAAATAAGCCTGGGATACATTTCCGTTTGATCGACTGTTTTGACATGGCTGCCGGGATTGACCTTGCCCTTCAGTAAAGTTTATTTTCCTCCAAAACTTCAATCTAATTAAAATTAGCTCCACAATTACATGTGGATCTAACACCAGCCAGTTGGAGCTCATGTACACCAATCAAAACCTTACTTGCAGAATTCTGCCAGTGATTTAAAAATAATTTGAAAACATTCGGAATTATCCTGAGGGTATACGACATGTTTTGTGTGAATTACGAATACCCTAAAACATGTTTTATTTTATAAAATAAATAATTTGTAATGTAAAACTGAAGACTGATTTAGTTGGGTTTTTTTTATAAATAAATAAATAATTTGTAATGTAAAATTGAAGACTGATAACCCACCCTTTACGTATTGGTATGGTTCGCTGTACTGCGGCCACTAAAATAGACTCGCCCGATATTTTTAGAATTTGTATGCTCCCAAATAACGTTATAAAAGGCGAAGTGTGATTGGTCAATATTTAAATTATTATTTACAGACGAAATGTTACCTGGACATTGGGGACTACGCAGTGTTGTTAGTTTTAAATCACTGGCAGGATTCTGCAAGTAAGGTTTTGATTGGTGGACATGAGCTCCAACTGGCTGGTGTTAGATCCACATGTAATTGTGGAGCTAATTTTAATTAGATTGCCAAAACTTGTACGATCGATTAGCTATTTTCTTAGTTAAACGTATCCTAATATTCTTTGTACATTATGGCAAATCATTTTATTAATTAAGTGAAGTAATAACTGTAAAAGTGATTACTGTAATATTAGTGCTTTTAGTAACTATATCCTTGTACGCTGAGAACCTGTTTAAAACATACTGGTTGCTAAGGTCTGATATATCGGTACACAATGTTTGTAAACAACAGTATAAAAATGTTGTTTTTATAATATTCCCAAAGGCTTTTTCATTAAAACTATTTTATATGAAATCAGACCAAAAAAGCAATTGTGTAGTAATAGTCTCGTATTTATGCACATTAGAATTTGTTTGTATTATTAGCTCGAATTCCCAATGTATTTGCAATGCACTTTAGCGTGTCTTTGTGCCTAGTGAATAATGTCGTTTTCACAATAATCCCAAAGGCTTTTTCATTAAAACTATTTTATATTGAAATTAGACCAAAAAAGCAATTGTGTAATAATAGTCTCATATTTATGCACATTAGAATTTGTTTGTATTATTAACTTGAATTCCCAATGTATTTGCTATGCAAAATGAGCGTGTTTTGTGCCTGGTTAATAATGTCGTTTTTATAAATATTCTAAAGGCTTTTTCTGTAAAATTGTTTTACGCAAATTTTAGACTAAAAAAGCAATTAAGAAATGTTAGTTTTATCTTTATGCACTTTAGAGATTCGCAGAATTAATTATTTCAAGTTGGTAATGCTTTTGCTATGGGCTAAACTGACGTATTTACAAAAGTTGAAATTTGGTAGGATTTAAAGTGTGCATTTACAAACTGTAAACTGCAAACGGAAGCTGGACCAAAAAGCATTTACTTTATTTATTGAGCAATTGTGTGCATAACGTAATTATTAAATGAAATGATATTTATTTTGTAACGGTAGATCTCTTCCTAGCGTGACGTAATTTCTGATTGGCTGTTATGACGTCACGTGGTACTTAAGAAAAAGTATAAAAGGCTGACGTCAATGGACATCAACGGTTGTTCTCTCACTTGTTCGCGGTCTGACAAACAAACATTAAAGACATGTCCCCTTGTCCAACTTTCTTACATTGCATACATTTAAACTGACACTGGAATAACTTTTACTTATATTTTTAAAATCAAATTTTATTAACTTTACCATCTTTATTTAATTAACTTGTTTTATGGAAGCAATATTTATAAGCAACTGCAAGCTGTTTACATTTATTGGAGATGGTCCTCACTGGTTTAATATAACTATCTGAAAGGAAGAGATTTATCCATCTATATGTTGGAAACTTACCTGTGAACATTAACTCTATTTCCGTTTACTCATCACCTTTAAATAAATTTATAATTCAGAAAACTGGAAAACTTCGTCTTTGTCACTTGTGGATGTTATTTGTATTCTCTGGACTTTGTTAATATCCTTGGGACGCGGCCACAACACTATATATATATATATATATATATATATATATATATATATATATATATATATATATATATATATATATATATATATATATATATATATATATAGAAAGAGAGAGAGAGAGAGAGAGAGAGAGAGAGAGAGAGAGAGAGAGAGAGAGAGAGAGAGAGAGAGAGAGAGAGAGAGAGAGAGAGAGAGAAAGAGAGACTGTACGTGTATTATTTACAAAATACGTCGAATAAAATCTGATCAATAATCAGATCTTAATACCAATTTTACCTTGAAATCCTCCTGTATCCAGATGGATGATGAACTTTGCAGCTTTAAGTATTTATGAAGGTTTATTATAGCAGTGTTTTGATTAGTCGAGTGTAGGGTCATTAGGACACGGAATAACGTTGCTTTTGCTCTGATCTATTACCTCTCGAAGGCAGTATAGACGCCATGATCCGATTTAATTTAGATACTGTCAATTGATAACAATGAAATATGAAAACAAAATAACTTTTAAAAATCTAATTTTTTCACGCAATTTAAGTACTCTCTCTCTCTCTCTGTAATTTCCTTTTGGCAAGAATTATACGATTATCTTATTATAGGGAGAATCCAGAATTTCATTCGGGAGTGGGAAGACATATAACTAGTCAACAAAATTCTAAAAAGGGTAAGTTTGAGTTACCGAAATCAAATGAGTAGAGCTTCCAAAGGGAACAAGATCTGTTAGAGAGGGGCGGAGGTTATAATAAAGATGCTCAACTACGGATTTTCAGGGCAGTTTAGTGCTGTGTATCAGTGATGATGAATTAGTTTTTAAATCATTAAAAATGACAAGATTTACAAACGCAGTTTCTTTTTTCTTTTTAAGCAAGTATATATTCCCTAATGCTGATCACCTCGTTGAACCCGTATACGAGGTTTCCCACTTGTGATCGAAAAGCTCTAGTCAAATATTTAAAGAGGTGTTTGAGAACACTTTCATTCGCCGGGTATATACGCCGCGTGCTTACATCAATAATACACATTTATAGGTTCTGTTAGTGAACTACTTCTGCTGGTCATAGTTTGGAACCTACCTTTTCCAACACACCGGTTATTAACATAATAACGAAGTACATTCAAGACATACTACAAATGTTTTCAACGGTGTTTGTACAGTTTAAAAACTACACCTGTATAAATGGTCACCGATTTTAATTCGATACCCAAGGTCAGTAATGTGGATGTTTGTAACATCTGATGTAGTATTAATGATGATATGAACCAGTGGTTAAGGCTTCAGAAAAGCAGTTGTGCACTGGTTGGAATAAACCCAATAAGGCGAGCACTCAACCGAGTCAAGGGCTGTACCCTCCGGGGGGAATCTCACTTTTTCTTTTTACTCCTGACAATAGCATACACATCTCAGGGTTTAATTTATATAGTGTTTCATTTGTTTATAAAAAGTAGTGCCCCCCCCCCCCCCCCCCACTAGGATTTTTATCAGGGTACGGGGTCCTGGCGTCTCATAACAAGGATAAATTTCAATATTTTATTATTGTGTTGAGACACTCAGCTACTGTACTATTTCGATTTCCTCCATAGACACTTTAGGTTATTTCCCATTACAATAGTATTAGGTCTGTAGGAATGGTATGGGGGTGGTGGCGCAAACACGTTTTTTTTTTTTTTGGGGGGGGGGGGTTATACAATCACATAGTAGGACAAAAATACCTAAATGGTTTAGGCACGTATATTAAATATATCTCTCTATGAAAATACATCATTATTAAATTTCCCTTGTTGCCGATTGGTGTTAAAGGGACATTCCTGAGTTTGCTGCAACTTTTAAGACGTCATTGACTAACAGACTTTTAACGATTGTAAATACATATAAAATATATTTTTCTGCATAAAATATTAGTGGCTGTATATTAAACGTGTTTATGATCGTTCAAATATTTGTACTAGGTTACATTTCATTTTATTCCCTAAAATTAGTTTTTTCGTATGTACGAAATTATTTGATGACAAATTCCAGTTTGGGCTTCTTACAAATATAAGACGACCATAAACACATTGAATATACAGACACTAATATTCTAAACAAGAAAATATATTTAATTTGAAAGTTTAATCATAGAAATATTTTATTAGTTGGAAACATCTTACAATGCAGCAAACTCAGGAATGTCCCTTTAAAGGTAGGCTTAATGATGAGTATATTAACCCAGTCATTTCAAACATATCATCTAAGGTTATATAACTGTAAATAAAATGTTATATAACTGTAAATAAAATGTTATATAACTAAATAAAATGTTATATAACTGTAAATAAAATGTTATATAACTAAATTCTTCTACTGTATACTGCTCTCTAGTTCCGGTCACATGACTGTAACTTCCTTCTTTTTCCATGAGCGCATCGCACGGAGAACAGGAAGCGGGGAGGCCCGGGCGGGATGAATCTTGAGGACAGGTAATGTATCTATAAAAGAGAAAACACTCAAGTTTTCTCCATTTCTATAGACATTACCTGTCCTCAAACAAGTGCAGCATTCAACAGATGGTGGTGGGTGCCGAGATCCGTAGATGCTTGTGATAACTCCCCAACCGGAAAGAGGCTGACTAGTGGAAGAATAAGGCCAACCTTGGTAAACCCTCCTCCTAGGGATGCCCGTCACAGACCAATGCAGGTGATGTTAGTAACAACAACCAGAATGGTGGCATCCGTCAGCAGTGGCGGTACGGCTCCTAGAACACATGAACCAGGAGGCGGAAGCCACATCTTATGCTGGTTCTGACAGGGTGGGAAGACGTAGCCACCAGGGATGCAGGTGTTAGGTAACCCTCACGTATTGAAGTGTTATAGTTTTTCAATAACAAGCGACAACCTAATGAGGTGCATCCGTCAGAACATTGAACAAAACAAGACCCCCGAATGTTTTCTGTCTAGTACACCAAAGATCTGTTAGTTCAATAACGACAGCCAATAACCACATGCAGTGAAGGGTTAAGGTTATCGAGACAAAAGTTCCGGCACCAGTGCGTGAACTGTGCAAAAGAACAAAAGTCTAAGCAATCCTCACCTGTCGATTCGGTGGACATCTCGGTATGCAGCCCAGAATCAGACAGACATCAACGGCGACGAGGATGGCTTGTATTCAACAGAGTCTGTGCAGCAACAACCGGACCCAGATGATGGAACCCCTCAACGTCTTCTGTGGAGATATCCCTCAGATAATAGTTGGCAAAGATGGAGTCCGTCGCCCAGAAACAGCCAGTGATGATGTGCTGAATGGATGTGTTGCAATGCAGGGACATCGTGGCAGCCAAGGCACGAAGTTCATGCGGATTGGAAGCAGACGGAGCAGGTAAACCCTCCTTCTGATACGCGGTCAGGATAGAAGACCGGATCCAGGTGGCCACCGTGTTCTTGGTAATATCCCTCAACCGACTCTGGTTACAGGAAAGGAAAAGTCTTTTACGATGTTGTCGAAAAGATCTGGTCCTCTCGATGTACTGGTGCAAGGCTCTAACAGGGCACAACGCCAAGTCCTCAACGTCCGCCGGACCAACGATAGAGGAGAGGGCCTGCACAACATACGAGCGAGGCGCTTGGTCTGGTAACTGATTCTTTGCAATAAAGTTCATGAGTAACCCCAAGTTGACTGCACGCCGATCTCGGTGAAAACGTACCAAATCGACATCAAGAGCATGAAGTTCTGAGACACGAGCAGCTGTGGCGAAACCGAGTAAAAACACCGTCTTCCGTGTCAAATCTTGCAGGGAAGAGGACTCGATCGGCTCATAAGGTGCAGTCGATAACGCTCGTAACACCAAATTCAGGTCCCATCTTGGTGGCCGAAACCGGTGTACTTGATCTTCAAGGCGAAAACCTTTGATCATTTTATGGATCTCAGGAATACCCGATAACTTCGTTCCAGTAGTTACATCACGAACAGTAGCGATGACCGAAACGTACCCAGCGATGGTAGACCCCTTCAATCGTAAAGTGGTCCGCAGATATAGCAAAAAATCAGCAAGACGAGGTATCTGTATCGTCTGAGGTTTGATCTTTTTTCTAACACACCATCGGTGAAAGCAAAGCCATCTGACGTTGTAAGCCGCAGTAGTAGATGATCTGTGCGCTTTCAAAATGGCCGCCGTAGACTGTGAAGAAAAACCTTTCTTCCTCAAACTCTTGGAGATAAAGTCCACGCGTGCAGTTGGAACAACTGCGGACGTGGATGGTACAGTCTTGACGTGGGATGCAGCAACAGATGATCCCAGTCTGGCAGCGGTAAAGGATGTGGATCGGCAAGACGTATTAGATCTGGATACCACATCCTGGATGGCCACATCGGAGCAATGAGCAACAGGCGACAATGGTACAGCTGAAACCTCTGAAGCACCCTTGGAAGGAGGATTGGTGGAGGAAAAGCGTACGCGTCCATCTGTTCCCAGCTGATGGCCAATGCGTCGAGATCCAGAGCTTCGGGATCCGGCACCGGAGACACGTAAACCCTCAGCTGATGGTTGAATCGTGTGGCGAAAAGATCGATGTTTGGTGTCCAAAGTCTGTCGCACACCCATCGAAACGCTTCCGGATGGAGCATCCACTCCGTCGGCTGTGGAGACGACGGCCGGGACAAAGTGTCGGCTAGTACATTGCAAACCCCTGGAATATGACGAGCCCGAAGTTGCAACGGAATTTCGTCGACCAGCTTGTAGAGACGATAAGTCAACTGCAGCAGACTGCTGGAGTGAGTTCCGCCCTGACGATTGATGTAAGCCGCCGCGGTCGTACTGTCTGTGGCCACCATGAGAGAGGCTTCCGTCAACATCTGTCGCCAATGAAGGATAGCGTAGTAGACTGCCAACAACTCTAACAGGTTGATGTGGAGTCCGAGTTCGACGGGAGACCACAGCCCTGAAGTAGTCTGGTTGCTTAGATGGGCTCCCCAACCTTCCAGTGACGCGTCGACGAATAGGTGATGAGTGGCTATGAAGGCCCGCATAGAGACACCTTCTAAGACGTTCGATCGGAGCTGCCACCACTGCAGGCTGGAGCGTAGATCGTCTGGAAGTGAGATGATCAAGTCCGGATTGTTGAAACGAACAAACGGGTTGAGAAACATCTGCAAGCGCCGCAACTGGAGACGACCTCTGAGTGTCAAATCCTGGGCAGAAGTGAGGAGACCCAGGAGACTCTGCCAACCGCGGAAGGTCATTGGAGCGGTGAGGGCTATGACAATCATGGTCTGGATCTTCTCCCAACGGTCTAAGGGAACTTGAACGAGGCCCAGGTCGGGTCGAAGCCAAGCGCCTATGAACTGTAGAGACTGTGTGGGAGCCAGTCGAGATTTCTCGATGTTGATAATCCAACCCAGCTGCTTGAGAAAGTCCATGATGAAGGCAACATGTGCAGTCAGCCCTGTCTTGCTGTGACACCTCATCAGGCAATCGTCGAGGTATGGGTAAAAGGATATACCTCTGCGATGCAGGAAGCGTGACATCGGAGTCGTGATTCTGGTGAACAGCCATGGCGCTATGGATATCCCAAAGGGCAGGACTTTCCATTCGTAATGCCGACCCTGTAGCACAAACCGTAGGTAGTGATGGAAATCGGCATGCATCGGAACGTGCAGGTAGGCGTCCTTGAGATCTAGCGAGGCAAGCCAATCCCCCGGTCTGATCACGGCTATGATATCTCGCAACGTTAACATCTTGAAGGTCGGAGGAGGAGACAGATAGCGGTCGTTGAAGACCGCCAAGTTGTGAATCATTCGCAGCTCTGGAGAATCTTTCTTTGGTACGAGAAAGATGTCCGAGTAAAATCCGGGTGTTAATTGTACTTCCGAAATGCTGCGAACGGCTCCCTTCTCCACCAGCTTGTTGACGGACTCCTGTAGAACCTTGATTTGCGCAACGGAATGCCGCGGTTCTCGAGGTGAAGTGGTCAATGGAGGGATGGCAGACAATTGCAGACGATACCCTGTCTTCAAGATCGACGTGACAAACGGATCTTGGCAAAGTGTCTGCCAGTTTCGCCAATAACGGCGAAGTCGACTTCCGACCATGGATCTTTCGACCGGTGTGGTACACACCGGAAGCGTCAAAACCGAATCGTTGTTCTGGTTCAAAATCAGGGGCAGGCGTAGGTTGAAGCAATCTGAGCAGTCCACGATCTGTTGGCTGGCGTCAACGTCGACCAGGCTTCCCCTGGGTCCGAGCTGGCGGACCGGATGGTCGTCTGACCGGAAACCTTCGAGAAGGTTGACCTCGAAAGGAACCTCTCCAGCGTTTAGATGGTGGTTGTGGTGTGAATGTAGACTTCCGCTTTGTAGATTCCAATGTTGAAATAAGTTGCAACGCTTTGACAGTTGCTGTCGACTGTTGGTCCTTATCATTGGCCTTCACCACCTCAGAAATTTTGCCTGCAAAAAGCTTAGTTGCTGACCACGGTTGAGCTAACAGCTCCTTCTTATGCTGAAAATCCAAAGTGGATTTCTTTAAATAAGCCTGGCGACGATATTGCATTAACATCGAGGACATCGAAGTCACCGAAGACGTCAGGAAAGCTAGCATCTGCGCTGATTGCTGAAATAGCGCGTAGCACCGTGCATCTTTTGCCTGGGTGGCCATCGCCGCAAGGAAAACGTCCAAGTAAGATAATACAAACAAGCAACGTCTCTGGGCAGTATCCATGGCTTGTACTTGTTTGTCTGTCAAATCCACGGTTGACGACTTCCCAAGACGGTGAACGTCTTCATCCAAGGACGGAGCTACATCTGTAAAGGTCATGTCAAATACCGGATACATACGGTGACCCCAAGTCGGGAAGGCGACGAAAGACGCTGTGTCTTTAAAAGTGCGGTCTAAATCCGTCGCCACCTCGGATACGAGTGTACCGGCAGCCAAGGAACGGATCACCACATCTTCCGGAGGGACATCAGTCGCTATCATCGGTGTCGGTCCCTTCTTGGACGGCGTTGGTGGATGTGGCAAGGACGGCAACATGTCATAGACTGCCGCCAAGCAATCCCTCATATTCATATGATCAGAAGATTCAGTCTCATCAATGACGGAAACCGCTGTAGGCGCTGCATCTCCAAAGTCTCGAAGCACTCGAGCACAGGCTAATCGATCCGCCGAAACAGAATTCACTGGTGAACCGGACCGTGGACGGTCCCGTCGAGAACCCTCTGAAGCGTCAATAGAAGGTCTGCGCTGCCGATCCACGGAACCCGTAGGGAGACGTGCAGGTCGTGGGGAACGGCTACGAGCCCGGCTCCGTTCCCGGCTCCGCTGCGCCGAAGATGACTTTGAAGATCGGTGATCCTTGGAGGCCGTGGAACGCCTAACTGATTGAGTCGGCTTGTCCGAGGGCTGCGTAGTAACTGCAGGCCTGTCATCTGAAGTCTTGCATCCTGGAGCCGCACCCCCCGAAGAGGGGACTTGAACCGGACCTGGTCCCAAACCCGCCGGTTGTGGTAAGGCCGCCATTGACGCCATAGTCTCTTTCAGCATAGTAGGTAGCATCGAACGTAATACATCTGCTATGGAGTCCGCAATTGACGGCGAAGATTCCACTTTCTTGGCTCTCGCCGAAGCAGCACCTTCAAGTAAGCCGCGAACTCGACAGTAGACAGGCCCGAACACAGGTCGCATCTCGAAGAGAGGCTACAAGGAACACGGCAACCCGGACATAATTCATGAGGGTCGCCGCCTGCAGTGAACTTCTTACAGCGTAGGCACGCTCGTACCTGACGCTGAACATTAACATCTGACATGATAATAAGTTTTCAATCTGTGAAAAGAGAAAGAAAAGAAACCATGACACAAACACAAAGTCGGTCAACAAAGACGCCATTTTGCAAATGGCGTCCGACACGACAACCGGCAATATAATAACATTTCATGTAATTAACACTTGGCAAGTCAAGCGAAATACGCGAAACATACGAAAGGTAACGAATAAGGTGGAAAAAAAAAACATTCCACCTAACACCAAGCCAGTCAATACAGACGCCATTTTGCAAATGGCGTCCGACACGACAACCGGCAATATAACAACATTTCATGTAATAACGCTTGAAAGTCAAGCGAATACGCGAAGAACATACGAAGCTATACGAAGCTAACGAAATATAAGGTGAAAAACATTTCACCCAACACGAATACAAAACCAAAGGTCTTATAAAAAAAGTTGACTCCAAAACAGAGCCAAACAAAAGACGTCCAGACCCTTTCGCGAAGAGAAAAAGAAGGAAGTTACAGTCATGTGACCGGAACTAGAGAGCAGTATACAGTAGAAGAATTTAGGCCATCCCATTGGCTGTTGGGATGTTCGGACCAGACCACTTGCGTGGGGGGGAGGTGCACTTGTTTGAGGATTTTCGTATCACCTAAGTTAAATGGACCATAACTCTGTCAAAAATGGGTAAATCGCCATAAAGTCAAACTTGATCTGTAACAGTACATGATAAAGCTATACACAAAACTTCAGCTCAATATTCTGTTGTTGAAAAAAGATCCGGAAAACTATATGTGGGACAGACAGACAGACAGACAGACAGGACGGAGATCAAAACAGTAGGGATTAATTAACATTTCTTCCTTCATGCATGCCCTGGACAAAATGTTTAAACCATAGCTGGATGTAGGTAAGAAAATAATTGGTAAACATATTTAAAAACGGATAACAACATAAGATGTATGGAAACGGAATAAAAAATGGTAATGGACATTTTTACGGATTGTTTGAATTCTTGTGGGTACAAAGTACTTCATTATTCACCACAATATTTGTTTTATAAAAGGAATAAGAATTTTTACTAAAATAACGACTGAAAAACTCAAAAACAAAACAAATTTGTCTTAATACAGAATTTAACGCTGGTGATCTACTGTATGTAAATCAAAAATAGACAAACATTAGAAATAAAAAAACAGGCTTCAATGTATTACTGTTTTCACACCTTTATTTCTGCTTAGTGTTTCAAAGCCAGTAATATTTTCATTTATTTGAAAACAAAACAGAAAATAACAAAGGACCACTACTCTTTTAACACAGAATAATGCCCACAGAATAATGCCAACTGGTTATAAGAGGTACATGGCTTAGACAGCAAAATGTCTATTTGCATATTTAATCACAAATAAAATTCCACGATTCCCCAAATGACAATACATTATTTACTGAATGATCATAATGCAGAAAGTAACTCAAGCTTGTAATGACATCAAGCCATCCAAATACACACAGTATACCTAAACCTTGTTATACTGCAGTCAGTGAAAATAGTTCCCTGTTCTCTTTCATTATCACAAAGAGAAGATAAATAAATTAAAGGATATACTGAATTTTCTTGTCAGACGATAGCTGACAACAGTTTGTTACAAAATCAAACAGATCATTCATCTTCACCCAGTAATGCAAATGGATTAGATGACACAAAGTTTGTAACAGGTTTCGTCTGATTGGCTACAGGACGTGTTCCTTCATCACTGCTATCTTCGCTGCTATTGGCCGATATATCTTCGTCAGAATTGTCATCTTTGAAGACTTTCTGGGATTCCAGTATTTTCTGTGTTTCAGGATGACTTTGCCAAAATTCTTGAAAAAATTTAATAAAAAATACAAGTTGTATTCAGTTAGATATAATCATACATAGTTCTGTTAGTTTTGTTTATTTGTTTAATGACACCACTAGAGCACATTGATTTATTAATCATCAGCTACTGGATGTCAAACATTTGGTAATTTTGATACAGAGAGGAAACCTGCTACATTTGTCCATTAGCAGAGTTGTATTCAGTTAGATATTACAAAAAGATATAATCATACATAATTCTGTTACAAGCAAAATAGTTTGTTTGTTTTGTTTAACGACACCACTAAACAACTTTGATTTGTTAATCATCGGCTATTGGATGTCAAACATTTGGTAATTTTAATACAGAGAGGAAACCTGCTACATTTGTCCATTAGCAGAGGTGTATTCAGTTAGATATTACAAAAAGATATAATCATACATAATTCTGTTACAGTTTTGTTTATTTGTTTAACGACTTCACTAGAGCAAATTGATTTATTAATCATTAGCTATTGGATGTCAAACATTTGGTAATTTTGATACAGAGAGGAAACCTGCTACATTTGTCCATTAGCAAAGTTGTATTCAGTTAGATATTACAAAAAGATATAATCATACATAATTCTGTTACAAGCAAAATAGTTTGTTTGTTTTGTTTAACGACATCACTAAAGAACTTTGATTTGTTAATCATCGGCTATTGGATGTCAAACATTTGGTAATTTTTATATATAGTCCTAGAGAGAAAACCTACTATATTTTTTATTTAGTAGCAAGGGATCTATTATATGCACCATCCCACAAACAAGATAGCACATACCATGGCCTTTGGTATACCAGTCATGATGCACCAATGGGCCCACTGACGGGGATCGATCCTAAACTGACAGTGCATCAGGTGAGCACTTTACCACAACATCAATGGTAACATATTATGTATCTTACAACTCACTGGTTAAAAACTTAACTGACTTGCTTTACATATGTTTTAAAACAACAAATGATGTCAAACAGCCACTCATGTCAAACAGCCACTCAAGTCTATGTCTCACCTTTTTTCTCCACGTACTCTGGCGGTGTGAAACAAAGCCTCAGTCTCCCCTCTACCGCCAGCCGCAAGATGAAATTAGCCGCTCGGTAGACATCAGGTCTTCCGCCTTTGGCCGTCATAAAACCATTCTTGATAGCCCATGCTGGTCAAAGTACAAAGACTTTGTAAATCAAAGACTCTTGAGATTGTATTAAGTTTCATATTCAGTTACTTTAAGTTGCATACTAGTATCATATTGATGATGAAACAAAACACAAATGACAAAGCACAAAGGTGTGTGGTAAATAATGTATGTTAGACATTAAATAAGTGTAGTTTAAAATGTTCTGAGGTGTTGCTGAACAAATCACAGGTGATCTCTCTACCATAGAGTTACATCTCGTATTGTCGGGCAGACCTCCCCATATTACTCTCACCCCCTCCCCCATCACTCCTCTGAGACTAGTTCAAGGAGTAATTTTTAGCTCACTGTAACATGTAAATTAAAATATATAGAGAATACTAAACTAGCTTGCCTGTCATACCATTTTTATGAAATGAGTGAACAGGTTTGGTATCTGACGAGCGAAAGCGAGTCAGATACCAACACTGTTCACAAGTGTCATAAAAATGGTATGACAGGCAAGCTAGTTTAGTATTTTATTTATTACAAACCAACTGTGAAAAAGCCGGAACGCAGAAGTAAGCAGATGTCGGGACCTACTACATGTTATTTTTCTACGAATTGGGTCAGCAAGTGATCTACGTCATGCTCACGTCACGCTAATATTACACTAGTTAGATGCTGAATGATTGTTATGACATGAGCAATATCTTACACTGGTGTGTAATAAATATATATATATATATATATATATGTCTTAGAGTATTAAATATCAATGCTGAAGATGGCAATACTTAAATGGCAGTTTATAATTTACAGCAATTAATTACTCCTCTTAATAGTTTTTACTGGGGGTATGAAAACAAACACAATAAACCTGATATTGTACCTTCACAAATGCCGAAAGCTGTCCACTCGTATTTGTCCTCCACCTGTGATTTCTTTGGACTGCCTGGTACCTGCAGTTTGAGGATCTTGGGGAGGTTTATCCGCTCAGCCAGGTACAGAACGGCTGAGTAGGGTTCTCGCACCTGGGCTATTGGGTAAATCCCGGACAAAATCTGAAACATATTCACATATATAAGATTTGAAACATAATGACAGTCATAGGAATTGTACCTGATTTAATCTGCTTTGTAATTACTATAAAATATATTGGCAGGGCTTTCTGTAAGGTTCCAAAAACATTAGAACTGGCAACAAACAGAATACATTATGAACTGAAATAAGTACTTCGTTACATAACATCATGAGGACTAACACAGTGAGAGATGAAATGTTCTCAGATGTATGTCTACAACTTTAAGCACAATGCAAGAATTAAATATAGACTACAATAAATTAAAATTTTCATGGTTTGATGTCAGTGTCTTGAGTTATAGCCAAACTCGACTTCTATGCAAAGATATATAGAGGCTATTTCATGGGGGTTTTCGAATACGATTTACCATGAAATGGTCTATTTATTAAATAAATACCTATTTCCTAATTTCCACATCACGAGTTGACATAAAAATCATATTCGGAAAAACACCATGAAATGGTCTATTTATTATATACCTATTTCCTAATTTTTGACAATATCTTTCGCTCTTTGGTAATATCTTTCACTTATCCTATCGAAAACACGTAACGTCATGATATATTTCTTCCTATGGAACTTTGCCAGAAAATTTACTTTACCATAGACTTTTAAAAAGAAATTTGATTAAAATTTATCTTTATTAACATTTATTTAACAATACTGTGGTGCAAACATACCCGACAAAGCGATCCTCTAAAAACTCCCACAAAAACAAAACGAGTCGAACGCCGTTAAATTCTTACACTTACTCTCGATGACACTACATTGTGTCATCATTATTTAGTTTCATATTCAATTTGTTTTATATATTTTATCGTAATTGCACTTCGTATCCCGTTTTTATAGGTACAGTTGTTTAAATTACATTTTTTATTTTTCAAATACGAGCAGATGCATTGGTAATCATCAAATTTAAATACGAAGAACAGAGACAAAGGGAGATAATTTAATCATGCACGTTTACAAAAAAGTAAATATGACTTCTATATTTTCACTGTAGCTAAAATACAGTGAAAATATGACTTTTCACAGGATATGACTTTTATGGTTTCCGTAGATCTATATATTTCATTGCTATGTATATAATAAATGGTAATACTATCATAATAATACTAGGGTATTTCTCCTACACAGTCTAATACTACTTCAACCCAATCTATATGTTTAAGTTGTATTCTCGATATTTCTCCTACAAACCTGTAGTGGTTTCTCCACCAGTGACGGGAAGACCAATCCAGGACAGTCACACAACTTGACGGTAGGTGTGAGGAAAATAGTCTGAAAGTGTTTGGTGTGGCCTGGAGTCCTGGAAACACTCACCACCTATAACATTCAAGTAATCCACATATTAACAAATATCCATTTTATTGTTTTAAACAATGTTTTTACCACTACATGTCATTCTTTAATATTATTTGTCTATAAGCATCACTAATCCAGATCACTTAAAATATATAATACTCCAGTTTAAGTCTAAGTAACTGGGTGCTATTCCACTGATTTGAGCCACAAAATATTTACAATATAAAATGGCGATATACTTGGATAAAGGCAGCTGACTATCAGTTGATAATGATAATGTTTATTATAACTGCAGTTGTGTAAATGATGTTATAATGTTGTGAGGCAACATTACAGCTTTAAAAGAAGACAGACGGAATCTGTATCTTTGTTCTTTTCTCTTTTTTTTGGGGGGGTGGGGGGTGGGTGGGGCATGAATGAATGAATGAATGAATGACTAAATGAATGAATGAATGTTTAATGACATCACAGCACAAACAATCCATTGGGTGTCAAACAGAGGTAAGTTCTTGGGTCTAAACAAAACTAACAATAAATGTTAGACTACTAAATGTTTACAACTGTGCCTTTCTTTAATAACTGGATACAAAATGACCATCATATCAGATGTATCATGAAAGAAATAATATATTCTTTACCACATTTGACATTTTAAACTGTTTTTAATCACCTTTCTTCCAACAAGACCATTTATCATTGATGACTTTCCAACATTAGGATAACCTGTTGATAAAACACAAATGATTCATATAGAATTATACAACTAAAGACCATATTGTTTTATGTTGATCTTAAAAATATAATCATCAAAGTTATGCATTATTTGTAGTGAAAAAATAAAAGTCGAATAAAACAAATTCTACAACCTAAAAGCAGAACTATACTGTGTCCAAATCATGTACCTACTGGGAATACATTATAACCCTGCTTTATTCATTATCACACGTCAATTTTGCAAAAAGCCTATTAAAAAATTGTGTCCCAATATTCAATCAATGAAAAAATAACTCATGAAAATTCCATAAAATATGATTGTTTTTTTAACATCAGCAAAATATCACATTAGGTACGGGTTTGAAATGAGTGAAATGACTTGTTCAAGGGACTATCCTGAGTTTTCAGCAAGTGTTAAAACGATGTTGACCAACAGACTCTCTTTAACGTTTGGAATTACATATTAAATATATTTTTCTAAACCAAATATCAGTGGTTGTATATTAAATGTGTTTCTAACTGTCCTAATGTCTGCACTAAGTCATCTTCATTTTATTTCCTAATATGTATTTTTTTGTTGTACATACAGAATTATTGGGCTACCAAATCCAGTTTGGCTATTTCAAATGTTAGGATGATCTGAAACACACTGAATATACAGACAGTGATATTCTAAACAATGAAATACATTTAATATGTAATATGTAATACTAGTTGTTACGAAATGTTTTTAGTCGAAAACATCTTACAATGCAGCAAACTCAGGACAGACCCTGTAATAAATGACAGGTTACAAAAATTTTATCATTTCCTCCAAGACAATATTTCCTTCTTGTTTAATGACCACTGAGAAAAGCAAAGCCTGCTGTATACACTGGCATAGCCAGGATGTTAGATTGGGTGGGGGACCCACACTATGTATATATGTACTTTATAAAATTTAGTATTTTTTAAAAGGTTTGATTGGGGAGTGGGTGTGTCCCCCTTGCCCTCCCTCCCTACGCCACTGCCTGTATGCAAGTACTTACCGACACAGCCAATCGTAAGAACCCCATCTCGGTACTGAGCATGATGGGTAAACGACGTGTCCACCTCACTCTCGGTCTCAACATGACCAGAGTCAATGTTCGTATCTACTTCATCACTGTCATCATACAGCGACTTCCACTTGTCCAGGTCAACTGCAAAATAGCTCATTATATTACTAATCAGACTGTTAACATGAAACTGGAGCCATACATATTATGTCAGACTGAGTATACTTTTGAATACTGAAGGTCCCATTTTAAAACAATGCCCATAGTCCGTCCCACAGGGATCGCATTTTTTTCATACTATGTAACTTACTACAAGTTATTTATTTCCAAGCTGATTGACTTGTAAATTGCAAACACAAATTGTATTTCTTTGTTATTTCCAAAACACTTTTACTTTTCTTTTTACGTCAAACCAAACTGAAATTATTTACAAAAAAACATTTTAATAGAATGATGGGACGGACTATAGATCAAGTGACATATTTCATTAAAGAACACATTTTTATTTCCAGGCTCTTAACTTTCCCCTAAAAACATTTCTTCAGAGATGGTGGAAGGCTGAATATAAACAAAATTAACTAAGTTATTAACTTTATTTGCATTTCTAACCAACACTAAACCTACAAGAGACTTCAAACCCCATGTGATAATTCTTGGGACAGATCTAGACAATGAGTAACCTTTTCCTTGTACAATCTGTTCACATGCTTCATACAGCTCTCTCGGTCCTGTGGCGGGCAACCTCTTGCCTTTCCGTCTCTTCCTGTGCAACACTGAAACAAGCAAGGTTAAAAAGTTACATTTGGTTTGTTTAAAGACACCACTACAACACATTAATCATCGGCTATTGGGTGTCAAACATTTGGTAATTTTTACATTTAGCCTTAGAGAGGAAACCTGCTACATTTGTGCATTAGTAGCAAGGGATCTTTTATATACACTATCCCACAGACAGGATAGCACATACCATAGCCTTTGATATACCAGTAAATGATAAATGTAACAGATAAAAATCAACCTTCACCGAGAGGATTCGAAACATGGTCTCTCAGTACAAGAGTCCAGCGCTCTACCAACTGAGCTAATAATGAAATTCCCACTAGTTACTGTCAGTAGGAGAACTGTATACTAACACTACCACACTGGCTGGAAGGAGAAATAGCCCAATGGGCCCACCGTCGAGGATCAATCCTTGACTAATTGTGCATCAAGTGAGCACTTTACCACTGGGCTACATCCCGCCCCTCTCATCAAATGATAAATGTTTTACAATAAGACTGGCTATAGGAATTCTTATGTATATAACAAGATGAGAACAAGCACATTACATCAAATGATAAATGTTTTACAATAAGCCTGGCTATAGGAATTCTTATGTATATAACAAGATGAGAACAAGCACATTACATCAAATGATAAATGTTTTACAATAAGCCTGGCTATAGGAATTCTTATGTATATGACAAGATGAGAACAAGCACATTACATCAAATGATAAATGTTTTACAATAAGCCTGGCTATAGGAATTCTTATGTATATGACAAGATGAGAACAAGCACATTACATCAAATGATAAATGTTTTACAATAAGCCTGGCTATAGGAATTCTTATGTATATAACAAGATGAGAACAAGCACATCACCAAAAGGAGTTTGATAATTCAAACAAACCTACATTCAACAAATGTTTTTCTTTTACAGATTTTCCTACATTGAAAAGTATTAGCATTGCCCATAAAATCTACCAGCTCTTTACAAAAATGATGCTCTTTCAAAGGTTTATGGTGACATTCATATAATGTATGTTCCAATCTAGCAAATTCATGATCTTAAGAGACCAAACATCAGTATGAAGATCATATAATGTTTCACAACTGCATCAAATTCAATAAAACAAATACCATACATTCAATTTTACATGACAGACATTATTAAATTTAATGGTTTTGGATTAGACAGTAAATAGACGATTCATCACAAGTGTTTTTTAATATGTAAAATATCAACTGAGTCTACTATGTTAATTGGTATTTGCCGAGGCTCTACAAATACTGATTAATTAGACGAGGTTGATATTTTACATATTAAAAAACACAAGTAGTGAATTCTATTTATCCTATAAAAAGAAAGAAAGAAAGAAATGTTTTATTTAACGACGCACTCAACACATTTTATTTACGGTTATATGGCGTCAGACATATGGTTAAGGACCACACAGATTTTGAGAGGAAACCCGCTGTCGCCATTACATGGGCTACTCTTCCGATTGGCAGCAAGGACATTTGCACTTCCCACAGGCAGGATAGCACAAACCAAGGCCTTTGTTGAACCAGTTATGGATCACTGGTCGGTGCAAGTGGTTTACACCTACCCATTGAGCCTTGCGGAGCACTCACTCAGGGTTTGGAGTCGGTATCTGGATTAAAAATCCCATGCCTCGACTGGGATCCGAACCCAGTATCTACCAGCCTGTAGACCGATGGCCTGCCACGACGCCGGTATTTATCCTATAAGTCTTCTATAATAACATTTTCATTTGATATTTAGTAAATCAAAGTCCTGAAGTTGCCTTACCAGTGAAATGATGTCATCACAATTAACAGAAATGTAGTTTGACTTCAATTAAATCTGATCAAAACGTTATTTTAAGATATACAAGTCTTGTTGGCTGTAAACAAATGACCCATTGACAGCAAAATGTTATTAACTGAGTTAATAATGGTAAATATCAGATGGGTTTATGACATGGATATTATTAGTAAGTTATAGGATAACAAACAGTTATTTTGTAAAAACATGTCATTATGTTCTCACCATCAACATCAGATGTCCTATCGTCATTTGTCGGTTGTTTTGTGTGCGAGGTGAAACAGACGACATGAAGTTTGGGAAATCTGTGTTTGAAGTAATGTTTCCAAGCTATGACTAGACCAGGAGGCACCAGGTCGGTTTTATTTAAGATCAGTATCATGGGTTTGTTCAGTTCTGTGGTCACATGGTCATACAGAGCTGGGGGGAAATGAAGAGCCTGAAACAAAGAGTTTTGTTCTTTACTGAAATATGGAACATGACACCGTAACTTTATAATATTTAATGTAAAGAAAGAAATGTTTTATTTACACACTCAACATATTTTATTTATGGTTATATGGCATCAGACATATGGTTAAGGACAACACAGATATTGAGAGAGGAAACCCGCTGTTGCTACTTCATGGGCTACTCTTTTCGACCAGACGTGGTGCACTGGCTGGAATGAAAAATATCCCAATGGTCCCACTGACGGGGATCGATCTCATACAGACCTCGCATCAAGCCAGCACTGTACCACTGGGCTACATCCCGTCCTAATATTTAATGTTGGCATGTGGTTATTGGTTAAATTAACAAATCATCAGAGCACCTAGTCTAAGGCTGTTCTAAACTAAGCTGGAATCTAAAATAATATCTTCAATCAACATCTGCAGAACATTAAAAAGAGATATGAATATTTTTTATCTTTTCTTTTCTTGTGCAAAATAAACAAGTGCAATAAATTAAAATAAGAAGTGAAAACAACGTATGTGAACTTCTGTATTTATTACATACCTTCTTTTATTTTTTTACAAAAACGGTTTTAATTTAACTACACTTTCTTGAATGTATTATCAATACTCCTTTCAGGGATTTACTTAACATTAAAAATCATGACGTACATGTAACTTGTAAATCAGACATGACTTCAGTAATAAAAAGGCGCTAACTCCCATAAAAATAAAAAGTGCATTCCCCATTTAATAGTTCCAGTCCAGATCACACATATTTGTGATACAAGATAAATTTATTACATGGTTATCACTATACTAAGATTGAACAGGTATGTAATAAATCCTATGAAATACACAAGATACTCACTGGGTGTCTGATATCTGTGATGAGGAGCAATATATCAGACATTTCAGTAACCCTCCACAATTGCCGCCATGTCTCCAAGTTCAACTCAAAGTAACTCAGATCATGTAAGCTGTATTTTTCAAAAATCTTCTCTAAATAACCCTGTTAACAATATACACAAATTCAATAATTCTGAAGTAGGAATTCTTTTTCATATATGTATATAGTCATCTGTAGAATGCTAGTAACAAGAGGTGGTGTATAACAATGGTAACAGGCTGGTTATTTACTTTACTGGTATTGCCCTCCTGTGAGCAACATAAACCACTACAAAAACAACCTAAATGCAAAGACTTGTAATGGCCATGTAGATCAATGCCATAAACTGCTGAGAATATATTTCCTAATAAATCTGGTAAAAATTGAATTCAAGAATCAGCAAGTTTAATGAGCTTTAATACTATTGCATTTTGTTTGGGTAAGAAAAATTGAATTTAATGATATATTTTGAAAATGATTCACTAAATTACTAGGAGATTAAATCCTAAATTTAGCAAATAAAAACATACTATAAAGGCCATACAGGTAGCACATTTCATTAACATGTCTGCTATCTGACATGAACAATCAATGGATGTAAGTTTTTAGGATGAGTTTGACTAAAGGAAAGTCTATTCGGTCAATAACTTTAACTGTCTAAGTGGAAAAAGGTAGAACATTAAAGGGAAATAACTCAATTTTTGATTTCAGTTTCAGAGTGTTCATTAACTGAAAGTTAATTGAATTTTGAATGTTTTAATAGAAAAATGATTCAACATTGAAGTCCTATGGGTCACTGGTCCATTGGCATAATGCTGTTATTCAACTACTTATCTGACAACTCCACTTGCAATGGAAATTTGGATGATATGTATATTATAACATTTGTGTCTTTTCTAACAGATGAGACCAATATGACATCTTATAATGTATCAAACATTGAAATATTTCAATGTCCAATGCATGTTCAATTTGCTTGTATAAAAATACCTTGAAATAAATCTCCTCCTGGCGTTCAAGGTCGTGCTTGGTTATGGTGGTATCCCATGGAGGTCTCTTCGGAATGTCAAGGACAGTCCCTGGTTTGTAGATATCATCTATATCAACCTCCAAACATGTCTGAAAACAATACACAACAGTCTTATTAGAGGTAAAAGTCAAGGACAGTCCCTGGTTTGTAGATATCATCTATATCAACCTCCAAACATGTCTGAAAACAATACACAACAGTCTTATTAGAGGTAAAAGTCAAGGACAGTCCCTGGTTTGTAGATATCATCTATATCAACCTCCAAACATGTCTGAAAACAATACACAACAGTCTTATTAGAGGTAAATATTTTAAACAAGAATATTCTGCAGAATTATTTCTCATCTACCATTCACCTTTTCAGTGCACTGTGATGAACATCCATAGGTGCAATATAAACCAAATTTCACTTACCTAGCACTTATAGTTTGTAAGAAACTGATGTAAAAGTGAAACTTTAACTCAGACCTTTTAACACAAAAGTTGATGCCTTTGGTGGTGCTACCACCATTGGAAATAAAGTTTGTTTTGTTTAACAACACCACTAGAGCACATTGATTTATTAATCATCAGCTAATGGATGTCAAACATTTGGTAATTTTGACACAGTCTCAGACAGGAAACCCGCTACATTTTTCCATTACTAGCAAGGGATCTTTTATATGCACCATCCCACAGACAGGATAGCTCATACCACGACCTTTAATATACCAGTCGTGGTGCACTGGCTGGAATGAGAAATATCCCAATAGGCCCACCGACAGGGATCGATCCCAAACCGACCGCGCATCAAGCGAGCACATTACCACTGGGCTACGTCCCGTCCCCGCCACCATTGGAAAAGTAATACATGCACCTATAATACATGCACCTATAATACATGTCCACCGTTTCACCAATTCACCTTTTTACTTTGTAAAGGTGGGGAAAAACCCACTGATGAATACCCACTACTCTAATTTACCACTCTGTACTTTCAGTCAGTCTAGACTTTTTACCAAGTAATAATATTTTGTCAGTAAACAACTTGGTTTTACAAATATACACTCATCACTTGAAATATTAAGAAAAATTATTCAAAATAGCCCAAAATGCACTTATGAGCATAAAACCATATATCATTAAAAATATATATATTCATGTGTGGACTGTCCTCAAAACAACTTATAAATCTTTCTCAACACTCAAATGTGTCCAGTAGGGCCTCCACGAGTCCAAAATACTGGACTCAAGTACTCAAGGGTCAAACTCGACCTAGACCTGACATTTACACTAAATAATAATGAGACTAAGGAATAAAGTAAAGTAGTATTATGCATCCTAATTCCAGCACTGAACATGGATGCCAAATCATGCCATCGTATTGCATTCAGAAACCAGTGGACATGTTCAGTGTTGTGACGGATGACCAAATAAAAAGAGAAACTAGTGCATGATCATATAATTATTGTGCAACTTATACCGTTGATTATCTACTGCTGAAATTTTTGGCCTACATTGTCCATTGTATTATAGTTGATCATTGTATTCCACCTTGTATGGGTACTCAAGTCCTGTGAATGGACTCGTGCCCAAGTACTCATGGAGACCCTAGTGTCCAGGCACAAGCCTGTGTTAGACAATCAACTATGTGCAACGACTGTCAATAAAACACAAACCTCAGAAAGCATCTTATAGGGACTTCTTGAAAGTTCTTTTCTTTTCTCCAGTTCCTCTTTAGTTTCTTTTAAGAAAAGCAGTCGATACCTGGAATTCAAATGACTCTGTTATGTATTTATGATATTTACACAGACTGACTGCATAAAAAGCAACCTTCAGGTTTCTGTTGAATACTATGGGCAGTAATTACAGCAGAAAACTAAAGCAGCATACTTTCCAATAAAAGTCTCTCTTATCCATTGAGGGATGGATTTAGCTCAGTCGTTTGTGTGCTCGCCTGAGGTGCTTACGTCACAGGATTGAACCACCCCAGTGGACCAATTCAATTGATTGTGTTTTTTCTCGTTCCAGCCAGTCCACCACAACTGGTCAAAGGCCATGGTATGTGCTTTCCTGTTTGTGGGAAAGTGCTGCTAATGGAAACATGTAGCGGGCTTCCTCTAAGACTATAGTATGTCAAAATTACCAAATGTTTGACATCCAATAGCTGATGATTAATACATGTATGTCAATGTGTTCTAGTGGTGTCGTTAAACAAAACAAACTTAATTCTGATAAAAGTGCCCGTCTCTTATCCAGTGACCTCCCAAAACATAGTGTTTTGTTTGTTGAAACCCTCAACATGATCTTATTAGTGGTATTGTAGGTTTTTATTTTTATTTGTCAAATGTTGTATAAAAAGCACCGTTTGAATGAGTTACCTGTCTGTCATGCTTAGCCATCACTTTGGCTGGCTTTGAGTAACCCAAATCACATAGAATCATGCTGTAAATCTTTGAATGACAGTACATTTCACTCAGATTAAAAATCAGGGTGATCCTCATCTTCAAAATATGAGGCTGTTTACTTCAGTAAAGTTCACATCTATATCTACAGAGTCCACAGAAAGCATGATTAGTAGTTGTCAGTGATACTGACAAAAATCAATCACCTACTACAGTAAAGTACGTTTAGAACGAACACGCTTATAACAAACTACCGGTTAGAACGAACTGATTGTAAAGTCCCGATTTTCTCCCCTATATATTAGTAATACATTTTAATGTATAGAACGAACTATGTATAGCGAATTAACTGTTAAAACGAACCAATTTTGTGGTCCCAAATAGTTAATTCCAGTGTAAATAAGTGTTTACATAACGAACCGTGAATACCGGAAGCATTACGTATCAAACCAATCAGTGTAAAACGCTGCAAAGCCGTGGGATCGACCGCACGACCGCACTAAAACAACAGCCTAAATAACTTTTGTTTGTCTGGACTTGGGAACAGGTATCCATTAAGGGATTAAGTCACTAATTATACCGGAACCGTTAAATCTCAAACCAATCAGTGTTAACGGACAGCTGAGCCGTGAGATCAACCGTACTCCAAAAACAGTCTGACACGTTCAACTCAATATATATATACAATGACATGGGCGGATCCAGGAAATATTTTTAGGGGGGGACCAAAAAAGAAGGGCACATTGACTCGTCAAAAGGGCACCTTACTACAAATTTTGATATTTACAATTAATATGAATTCCTACAGTTCTACGTCATAATATACTAGCAATAATGAAGTAAATTGGCGTCACTCGCGTTAGAACCTCAATGGGGCCCCATTGAGACTCAATAACACAGACACATATCTGCAAGCTTGCGCATGTACACGAAAATCTTGATTTCATTTATCTACAATATAATTATTGTTTACTTAAAAAAAAAAATATTCTACAAACAAAAAGGGCACTTGGACATTTTGAGGGCACTTGAACAATTTTTGGGGGGGACGCGTCCCCCTGGTCCCCCCCTTGGATCCGCCCATGAATGATATTAATCAGCGGTAATTAATGGGATTCTCTTTGTTTGTTATAAATCCGTGTCAGTTTTTCGTTCAGTATGCAATCATGACGGACACGAAAACATCACGCAAAAGAAAAGCGCTCGATCTAGATGTGAAATTTCAAATCGTTGCAGCTGTTGATCTCGGACAAAAATCAAAGAAAGACATAGCAGCTGAGTTCGGGATTCCCAAATCCACTCTCAGTACCATCTTGAAACAGAGGGAAACGATTTTTGTCAATCCTCAGTTTCCATCTTGACGGCAATCAACACAGCCCATCGTGCTTGGCGTCACGTGACCTCATCGTGTATCGTGAACTGTTTTGCAAAGGGTGGGTTCAAAAGTGCTGCGTGTTCTGAGAGTTCTGACGACGAAGACGACAACACCCCGTTAGCAAATCTACAGACAGTGTGGAATGAACTCGTGAGAGCCATGCCAGTGCCAGATGGCACTCGAGACAGTCAGACTGTTTTTCCAGAGCAAAGGAGATATTCGATTGCCAGTATTTGACAGCATTGCAGACATTGACTCGGCATTAGAAGTTATGCGTCCAACGCTAAGTAAACAAACCACGATTAGTGATTACGTGACGAAACGTGATTAGGTACATGTAATTCACTAAACTCTTTTGATGTGATCTTTCAGTAATGTTTTGTTGTATTTATTGATTGTAATAAATGATATATTTTTTTATAAATGTCTTATAATCACCAAGGCATTTTTTATTTTTTTTTACTATTATATTGAGTTCAAAATTCAAAATGGCCGACTTTCGGAATAAAAATTACCAACTTCTGCAAATGTGTACAACGAACTACTGTTATAACGAACCAATGAAGCTGGTCCCTTGCAGTTCGTTATAAGCGTACTTTACTGTATCCTAATAACTGCACTTTAGGGTGAGAAGTAAGAAAATCAGTTTACCTGTTTGGGTCATGCTTCAGGTCTTTTAACTCCTGAATTTTTCTCAGGTTACTGTCAATATCTTGTGATATGTTCGTGTCTCCCTCACTGCTCTCCGACGTTCCAGGTCTTTTATTGTCATCGTCCCTGTATTCATCATCATCACTATTCGTATAGAGAGCATCTGCAAATATTAAACAGCTAGATAGTACAATTGTCACTGATTGTTATTAGTTACGTCATAAAAAAGTAATGCTCTAAATATTATGTACATGTACCATAATTATTTACAAGTAACCTGAACAAAAGGAAAGAAATATCACACAGGTGTTTCGATGAAACCCTGACCACGGTTTAATTTAGCATATATAACTGAGGTATTTGGTCTCCAGATCAACTTCAATCAATAAAGGTAGGAACGAGAACATAAATCTCAATACACTGAACCCCTATAAACTGGACACCTGTGGAACCAGGTAAAAAGTCTGCTTTGAAGGGGTATCTGGTTTAGAAATATTACATAAATATGTATGTTCAGCTTCTGCACTGATGTTTAAAAAGGGACTGTGAAAAATGTCCAGATTTGAAGGAAGTCTGGTTTACAGAGAGCCCAGCTTTTAGGGGTTTAACTGTAGTACTGAAAACATCATGGACAAACTCATTAAATGTAATATATTACAGCACCATTTAATTTAATTAGTTAAAGCTGCAATATCACCTCACTTGACACTATATTGTTACCTCAATTACTAATGTAAAATACAAACACAACTACAGTTTTAATAAACGTGTGTGTTGTTACACATGGTTATCGACCAAGAGATTAGAGGTAATGAATTTTTATGACCGATTATTAGACATCAAATAAGTATTCAATGATAAACAAATTCATGTTAAAAAAATAAAATATTATTACTCTACTATAAAATCTAATTTTAATATTACTACCAGTATGACTAAAAGTATAATCTACTTCTACTAGTAACAGAATCTACTTCTACTAGTAACAGAATCTATATCACTTGTAACAACATCTACCACTATAATTATAACTGTACATATAATAATGTACAACAACCTTGCTTCCTGTGCCGTCTTTCTTGAAGTTGTTTTTTCTTCTCTTTTACACTGAAAGGCTTCTTCCGCGGCATGTCTCTGAAAAATTAAAGGGACAGACCCTAGTTTTTAAACACTACGGCATGCTTTTCACCTAAACCCTAGTTTCAACCCATAACAATGGACACTTAAGTTTGGTTAATTTACAAACCTGTAACAAATTTGAATACAATAGTCTGTGACTAAAACGCGATTCAATAATCTTTTCTTGTTTTTTTAAATATGAAAAATGCATTATGTGGTAAAAGAAACACCAGGATGACCAGAAACACTTCGGTTGTATGGAAATGGATAATCTAAACAATAAAATATAGGTAATGTTTGATTTCAGTGATCATAAAAGGCTCTAATAATGAAAAATATGCCGTAGTGTTTAAAAACTAGGGTATGTCCCTTTAATGACAAATTATTTGTCACAATTTTACCAAACAAATCTCAATTATATGGTCAATTACAAGTATTATTTTTCAACAACTTAGTTATAACATCATAATTAAAACGATTCATTGTAATATATAATTTACATGCAGCAATTAAAGTTTGTGTGTGTTTAACGCCACCACTAGAGCACACTGATTTATTAATCATCGGCTATTGGATGTCAAACATATGGCAATATTTTTTATGCACCATCCCATAGACAGGATAACACATGCCACTGGCTGGAGTGAGAAATAGCCTGATGGTCCCATAGATGTGGATTGATCCTAGACCGACCGCACATCAAGTGAGTGCCTTACTACTGGGCTACATCCTGCCCCCTGCAGCAGATGATATTCATTTAGACACATTTTATTGAAAATAGAGAAATGCTTATAGATACTAATATTAAATCAATGTCTATTGAAAATTCTATTTCCACAAATGCCACTTACTCAATTTTGCACACATTTATTGATACAGTGCATGTACATGTACATAGTACCTTTTCATAACGTGCAGTATTTATTAGCGGTCTAAAATATAGTAAAAACCCCACTTTGACAATATCTCATTTGTATAGTAATTCACTTGTGAAAGCAGAGTTCCATGTGTGAAAAGACATTAATGGAAAGTGTGCTTCAAGACAGAATGACCCCACAGCAA
Source organism: Gigantopelta aegis (assembly GCF_016097555.1). NCBI lineage: Eukaryota > Metazoa > Mollusca > Gastropoda > Neomphalida > Peltospiridae > Gigantopelta > Gigantopelta aegis. The sequence continues at coordinate 7,593,613 of NC_054708.1, read as the reverse complement.
GACTCTACACTGCGACCAATTTGGTCACATATGCAACCATATTTTTTTTTTGGGGGGGGGGGGGGGGGCGACTACAACATTTTATATGGTCTGAATCAAAGTTGATATAAACAGACAAGCAATAGTCGCTTTATACCACTAAATTTTGCCTTGTTAAATGCATAGGCAAAATCAATTTTGTGGAGATAAAAATCATTATATCATCGATAATATGATCACCACGAAAACAGACAGCAGCCATGTTTTCACCAAATGATCAAAGTTAAATGTTAACAAGTATATAATATCAGAGCAAAATATCTAAATAGTTATAAAACATGTCTTGGTACACCTTATAAAACACTTCATTTAAAAGGAAAGTAAAAGTTTGTAACAAAACATTATAATCGTATCAAAAACTTTTTTTTAAATGTTGATCATGTGATTAACATAAATTGGGATCTATGTCAACCTTTTATATGCAACATGTAAACACATCATTAGCATAAAGTAGAAAACCAGTTTACTATCGGCTAATCCTGAATATAATACAAAGATTCCCGAATGTATTACTTGCAATGTTACAACTACAAGGCACTTTTCCCATCTTTTCCATGGAAAATACTTAGTACTTTTTTTTTAAAATCCAATTTGTTACAAATAAAATGTGTCATTAATGCATGAATTAAATGCAGAGGAAAAGTCTTTTCAAACTTGTATTTCTGCTTATATCACATATTTATAACAGCATATATATCAATGAATTTAAATAAATAATTTGCGTTTCGTAACTAGGAAGCTTAATTGTCCCTCTGCAGCGTTGCAGTTTAGTAAAGTTTTTAAAATCAGATTATTCGAATTTACTGCCTGATGTAATACTCAACAGACCATTACAGATACTAGTCACCCAGTACATATATGCATTGCACAAATTTCAGGGCTCGACCTTAGCGGTAGCCCGGAATGTTTAGACTTCCAATTTTTCACTAAGGGCTACCAGATATCTAAAACCGGTAGTACTTTGGGCTACCAGATTTTTTTTTTGGGGGGGGGGGGGCACATCCTCCGGTTACTCCACAATTAACAAGAGACTTAAGTCATTGGTGTCTGAAATCCCACCATTCACGAGTCTCTGTAAGTGTTAACGGAAGGACTTTCCTTTGACACTGTCACTAACCATAACCCTAACCATAACCCTATTTATGATAAGTATTTATAATGTTCTTTATACGTGACAGTGCCAAAGGAAAGTCCTACCCCGATAATGAAACATGAAATACTCAACAGGTACGACAGAGCAAGGAGGGAGGGGGGGGGGGGGGGAGAGGGCTCAAGACCCTCAAATTTTCTAAATAAAAAATATCATTGGTATTAAATCTGGAGGCAGATATGAATTTTACTTGTAGAATTCAGGAAATTGCATTTCAGGACGGTGCGACGATTTACCCAATTTACCCAATACTACCCAATACTTACCCAACACTACCTAATATTGTTATCGTAGATCTACATGCATGTTGAAGGTGTATTTTTACTTTTCTCACACCTGTTTTAATTGTTTGGGGGTTTTCTTGTGGGTTTTTTAATGTTTTCTGATCACAGTAATGTGATAAAAATTGTCCATATCATCAAGATTAGAATTATAATTTTTTTTTATATTTACCTCTTTTTTTATTTTATAAAAATTATTCGTATTATAGAAGGGTGAACGAAGGGAGGTAAGTCAATGTACTGGAGTCTGCAGTGTATACAATTTGCCGCAAACAACATGTGTAACTAATATCCAGGTTTAGGGGTTCTTGCGTGATGATATAATAGTTAGTAGTGGTATTGGGTAAGTATTGGGTAAATCATTGCACCCTTTCAGGGGATTCCTACTCGAGACAGCACAGAATGCAGTTGTGTTTATCAAACGTCAAGGTTTCTCTAAACCCCCCCCCCCCCCCATTGGGGCTGTGCTGGGCTCTTCGTCACCAAGAGCTGGAGACCAAAACCAACTGGTCAAGGGCGGTACCAGTTCCAGTACGTCGAGGGAAGTCGCACCTACTACCTGACGTCGGAGCGGAACGGGATGTACCGGCAAAGCTTGCTGAAATCAGACATGGATAATCCAATCGTCCATCAGATTATCAAGCTGATACTTCCGGAAGACTACTTAGCAATACTTCGGGGAGAGTGCTACATCGACCTGCCTCACTTCTTCCCGAAGTTCGGAGCCGATCATCCCATCAACTCGCCATGAGTTCCGCTGCACACCCTCTCCTAGGATATGTACTTTCTTTTTTAGGGCTTAGTTGGACTTTAAAAACATTTTTGGCCGCAGTTCAAAATTTTATGGTGGTTTTTTTTGTAAACAGTCCAACGCAGTTTATTTTGGCAGCCCGTCAAAATTGCTCAAATCACCTTAATACCTTTTCGGTCGAGCACTCTAATTTTATTGTTTGGACTTAAATTTTTGTAGCACATTTTGGTCTTCGATCTTTGATCTAACTACTAAATTTGTATTCCAAATTCCGCCCACCTCAAACTTACCCTCCCCCCTGGCCCGGACCATATAGATCGGACTTTAAACTTTTAGACCTTCATTCAAAATTTTATGTCGAAATTACTTCTTTAAAAAAAAAATATTATTAAATAGTCCGATCCTCTCTTCTTTCTCTTATTTATTTTTGGACTGTCCTTCTAAAATGCTCCAAATTATATAAATATTCGGAAGAGCAGTCAATTCAATTATTTTTGGCTTGTAACATTTTTCTTTCTAATTTTAATCCTACTAATTTCTTTTACTAATTGCTATTTTTAAAATTCTGTCCATTTTAAAGGCCCACTATTTAATTTTTAGATGTAAATTTCAAAATTATCCCCTTAATTTTTTTCTGTCCCGGAGCAAGTCACTGGCTATCCAGAGACAGGCCCCGGGGCGGACATGCTCGAAACTCTAGTGGTATATGAGCATGTTAAAATCATTCGCACTCATGCACTCGCACCCTTTCAGTTTCAGGATATCTAATTTTCTAAATTTTAAGAGTATGAAAATTAATTTAGTATCATTTATTAAATTATCTTCATAACATTTTTAGAATAAAAAAAATTCTTCATTCATTAAATGGACCCAGTTGCAATGGATATATACGCGGGCGGCAGCGTGTTTCTGCAATAAATGTAAGTTATCGCAGTGTACCTAGCCCCAGTCGAATGGAAATAGGTGACATTCGGTTATAGATAACTGTACAGTGTACCATACAACAGCTCTTATTTTTAAACTAGGTACTGTTTTAATGTGTTACATGATATATAAATGTTTTATTTACAAAATACCATTATGAATCTGTATTTACCGCAAGTTAATAAGACGCTAAATCTATTAATAATGTAGTATTTCTTCTTGAAGGAGGAGAAGAAAAACATGTACTGAAAATGGACGCAGCCATATTATAGAACCGCACACACTGTACTGAATAAAAAAATATATATTCACATTAATTCAATATTACTTTAGTATAGTAGAAGACATTGCTACACGCAGCTTACTAGTTCATATTCTGGTTTAATTAATATTTTGATAAACATCTGTATAATACATTTGCTGCGAATCTGGCATGTTTGCTTGGAGAAGTAAACATGGCGACATACCAAGAAAGTTTGTTAGAAAGACAACTAAGGCAGCTATCCATAGTGATTTGCAGATAGTATTGATCAGATTAAGACGTTTTTGGCAATATTTTCAAAAATGGAATTCGATTTTAATATAAATCTTCTGTTGGGAGATGTCATTTCAAAACTTGATAACCGCGTAATGCCCCAAAGACACCCAAATAACAGGTAAGACCGTAAAATACTAAGATAATATAAGATTGAACTTGAAAATTGTTAATCATTTAATAACACTGTCACTATTAATACCGATAGAGTACGATCGCAGTACTTGGCTTTTGAAAAACAAAGGCGAGTGAAAAATCGCACACCTCAAAACTCTTAGACTAGTGAAAAATCGCACTCATCAAAATGCTAAGGCGAGTGAAAACCAAGCATATTGATTATTAATTTATGAAGTAATTGGTACATGTAAATGCAGAGACATATGTTGCAAAAATTAAGCAATAAACAAATAATGTTTTCTTCTAATCTTATGTTTTGGTTCATTAGTGTAGTCTGACTTCTTTTCCCTTTCAAGAATGGAGTTATAATTTATAAAACCGTTTCAGGAGTAGTACTATAGAAATATAATTATGGCATGTATTGTAAACACTGATGCAGACAATTTGATTTTTAAATTACAATATGTACTATTCAGATAATTTGATGCACACAATTATATATATACCTTTTCAATGTTAGATGGTTTGATGAATGTGCAGCTAAACATATAGGAATCAACTTGTTTTGAATTTTATTATTATGCACAATGAACATGATTAGGATAGTTGGGATGGGAAAAACCCACTGGTTCAGAGGTGGTGGTTCATGAACTATGACCCAAGCATCTCAGGTGTGCACTACCGACTCGTATTATTAAAACATTGTTTTAAATAACTCGTGAAATGTAGGCCTACATTTACTTTAAATGATAGTGTTGGTTGGGACATTGACATTCACTTGGCATTTTTAATTCAACAATTACGTAACCAGTGTCCTTCCCTCAACATTTTGTAATACGTCATTTGACCTACTGCTACAGGTTATGAACGGCTCTGACAGCGTTACGTCATTGATCTAGAACAGCCCCAATGTTGTTCATAAAAAAATATACAAACTCTGACAAAATCTGTCATTACAAAGGATTTTATTCCAAACGTTGGATGCCATAATAAAGATAATAAAACCCCCATAATTTTAAACACCATCATCAGTACGTAATAAGTTGTCAAGTAGACCAGCATGTGTGTGCAGAATTCCAAGAGTAAAAATAATCTGACCCTGATAGCTATGATTGGCCAATATGCCACAGAGTACTGCGCATCAAATCATGTTCTAGTCACATGGTCTGTGACTTTCTAACAAACGAAACAAAAATTAAATAATCGGCAATGATAATTGATTACTTTTACTATAGTGTGTACATATATACATATATAAATAACATGCACATTCATAAACCTCTGGCTGAAATACAAATATTTAAATGAAGTTTTATTGGATTTTTTTTTAAAGATAAAAAGAAAAATAATAGACGTAAACAATACCTAGGCTTATTCATACATACCTATTATCATTTCTTTTTCTTCTTTTTATTATTCCGTCTAAATTTCATTGCTTTTTTAAAAAAAGAAGAAGTATAAAATGAAACGATTTTCATTTTCGGGACCTTAAAAGTAGGGTCAACTCAAACAAGAGCCTTATGTGTTGGAAAGATGCATACCCGGACCACCAACACATACTGACACTTTTGCAAATGAAAAACGCGTAATTTTAGAGTTAATAAAAAACCACGATTATTTCTGCTAACTGGGGGCAGCCATTTTGTTTTGTTTTTGTGACATCCAGTGGGATAGCTTGGGGCAAAGTGATGTCAGCTCCTGGCCATCTCCTGTATGTAGTGTGTAAACAAAAGCAGTAATTTTCGACAAGGTGCTTCTCTTTGATCAACCTGACTTGTAAAACAGCATAAATGACGTAATAGTATAATAAACTATTTAACTAAATATATTTCAAGTTGCATTAACGGAACAAAATGGGGTTATAGTAGTTTTCTCTGTTAAATAATCCAAAGGAAAAATGTACACTATTAGGCCTATTGATATGCTACGTTGGAGCAAAAACGACAACCCACGATACCCAAGGTATAATTTTCTTTTCTTTGGAACTACATGTATGTAATTGGTCGGTTCTGTGGTTTTAGATGGAAAAGTATACTTAATCAATAGTTTTACAGAACTATTTACAGTAATAAACCATGTCCATTACCATTTTATGGGCGACAGGTAATATTCCACAATACCGGTATGTATTTTTGTGTCTAGACAGCAACAATTACTTGTCTCGTCTGTTTACCAATCAAATACACACCTGCCAATCAGGAATCACAGGTAGAAGCAACTAACAGCATAGACCAATTAACTAAGAAAACACTCCGTGTAGCATTTCAGTACGTAGGTTAATGCATGGACAAAACATTGTTAATTATTTCAACTTGTTGTGTAGCCACTTTGACAATGGTGTTTTATTTTGTATTGAAAAATAATATATATAGTGCTGGATATACTTATTGCTGGCTTACTGGGATGTGTTTTATTACAGAACATTGCAATGTATGACTATTTATCATCCCGCAAAAACCAGGTAGATTGTGTTTCTCTAGTTCTAAGGCTCATTCCTGACGTTATGCGTTAAGTATTACGTAACCACCAGCTCGCCAGAGGTTGTACTCACTGAGATGGTACAAAATGGCTGCGCCCGATATATATAATAGCCGTCACATTTAGCCGTTTTATTAATTAACTATACGATTATACTTGTTGATATTAAGCAATAATGTCGATTATATATTGTTGAATATGCATACCACTGTTACCAGGCCAAATGCCTTAATTGTCCCTTCCTTTAATTAAGCTTTGTAGGCTAACAGTTATGAACTAATCGAGACAATTTTACTGACTTCGCTGATTTCTGTAACGAGTTCATTTGTGTAGGCTACAGAAGCCGCTATTTAATTCAATCCCTTTTGTCATTTTGTCATAACTATATGAACAGTATAAATGAGTTATCATTATCACACGCTGTGATCTATTACCTTATAAAAATGGACTGTTTCTAATTAATAATAAATTAAATAGGCAAAGAAGTTTTGATCGGATTGGTACATCTTCGAAGATTTCTATTAAACCTGTGTTTTCGGATTTGTATAGCAAAGATAAATACCAGTCATATTTTAAAATCGTGCATGGATGCTACCATTCTCGTAACTTTTTTTTTCTGGTATTATTAAACAGATCTTTCTGTCAGCTACATAAGGTAAATAATGGCAATCAATATACAAAATTATTTTACATGTGCTGTTTGCTAAGTGTAACATGCATTATTTTTCACACTTGTCAGATTGAAATTACGTGTGCTGTACGAGCACGATCGCACCCGCGCACCTTAAAAGGCAAGGTCTGCGATCGTTTGTTGATCAACAAATGGATGTCATTCATTTGATAATTCTTATACTCTGTCTTCAGAGAAATCCCACTAATGTTTTCCATTAACAGCAAGTGATCTTTATATAATATATGCACTTTCAAGCAGAGCGGACAGCACCTACCATGGCTTGTTTACACAAAAATATTGTGGTGGGTTTCTGTGCACACACAGTTTAATGTATCATTGATATGATGATTCATGAAATAATGTTTTACATGTTCATTTTACAATCGATATGAACCAACAAGTGTTTATAACAATGTCAGTTTCATAAAATGTTTACATTGTGTTATTTCTAAAAGACTTTGTTTTACACCAAGCTTGGAATTAAGTACAACAAAGATTTAAAGTGTTTTTCTGATACATGATATAGTGGGTTACCATTAGCCATAAAGGAATTGAACCTGCATGTATTGCACGTTAGCCTAGCCAGCACTGCGTTACATCTGTCTTGACAGCATCCACACACAGTGCCAGGCATAATTATACATAGTAGTTCATGGGTTTGATATATTTCTGTTAATCTCTTATCCTGCTTGAACAGAACATATTTGAGAACTAATTTTATATTCATATCCTATCCCTCACCCCATTCACATGCAATGATATCAGTTGTATGATAAAAATTGATTTGTTAATTTGTTAATTTGATGACATGCCATTCTTTCCTAATTCTAGTATTTTTCTCTCCTCAATTTCTATTTCAGTATTATGCGTGAACTAAGAAGAAATTTACTCCTTGTCATTGACAAAATGGGCGAAGCATCATCAAAGGTATAAATGTTAAATATTTATTTTTAAAATGTTTGTCCCAATTATAAAACAGTAAAATTATCATCATTTATTTATTTATTCAAAAAGTTGTTTCCATATTTCTACTTTTTTAAATAATATTATATGTGCACCTACTAGTTGTTTTAGCAAATGAAGTAATTTGGTAATGGAATGCAAATTTATGTCAAATATTCCACTTCAGTTTCTGTGTTTTTTATCATTTGAAAGAAAACAGTTTAATTCTAATATCTCCAGAATGTGTTACTTGGTTAGACAGTTCTGTAATATTCAGTACAACGGTTTGTACATTTGTATTTAATCTCTTAGACATCATTGCTTTCTGATTTAAACAATATTTATTTCTCTTTATATTAACAGATGGGAATCATTATACAATTGAAATATTAGCTGGTCAACATAGAAAGTACATCATTGCTTTCTCACTTTTATATCATTCTCAAATTTATAGAAGATTTAACAAGAGATAGATCTATGTAACTTACTCTTTTTTCATTTCAACAAAGTAATCCACAATAATTTGTATGGTTTTATGATTTTAAGTTATATTTGTTAAGGCACAAGGTCTGTACACTATTATTACTGGAGGCCGCAAGCTAGAACTATCGGAACATCTTCTGTACATCATGAAGGATGCAGGTGCTAACAAGTGAGTTTCATCTTGATATACTTGTACATGTATGTATAGGGCCAAATTTACAAAGCCTCTTTTACAAAGCTTAAACACCTGCATTTAAAATAAACAGGCTACAGAACTTCGGCCCATACAGTATAATTTTCATTTAGCACCAACAGGCAATTTTAACACAATATGTAATATAATTAAATTTAGTTATAATTTCTCATCGGTCACGTTTTATAAAATAAAATTTGTTAATGATACTATAATGTTAAAAATGTGAAAATAAAAATGTATAAATAACAAAATACAAGTTTATTAATTTATTTTTCCCATTCTCAAGGGAAGTTTTGTTTCTGTGAAACGTGCATTTACTCTTCTGTGAAGTTAATAACAACACCACTAGATCACTTTGATTAATTAATCTTCGGCTACTGGATATCAGACATTTGGTTATTCTGACACATAGTCATCAGAGGAAACCCACTACATTTGTCCATTAGCATCAAGGGCTATATGCATTTTTCCATAAACGGACAGCACATACGACAGTCTTTGTTTTACCAGTCATGGGACTCTGGTTATGATGGGAAAACAAATTGGAGAATGGGTCAACTGAGGGGATTAGAGTCGACGACATCAGGCAATCACTGTACTGACGGGGGGGGGGGGGGGGGATGTAGCTCAGTGATACAGCGCTCACTCAATGTGGGATCGATCCCCATCAGTGGGCCCATTGAGCTATTTCTCGTTCCATCCAGTGCACCACGACTGGTTTATCAAAGGCTGTGGTATGTACTACCCTGTCTATGGAATGGTGCATATAAAAGATGCCTTGATGCTAATCGAAAAGAGTAGCCTATGAAGTGGCAACAGCGGGTTTCCTCTCTCAATATCTGTGTGGTCCGTAACCATATGTCTGACACCATATAACTGTAAATAAAATGTGTTGAGTGCGTCGATAAATAAAACATTTCTTTCTTTTCTTTCTTTCTACCATGGCTGTTAACTGTCCGTCGTGAGACGGATTTCCGTCGTCAGAGAAATTGTTGAAATTATTTTTTCAGTCAGGTTTTTTTTTTTTTTTTTTCAAAATGAAAATCACTTCGACCGTTTTCGGTTTCCATAATGTCAACCCGATCGCTTCGGATGTTTTCTTCGCCCCACTGACCCCCTTTAGGGACCCATCCCAGGGTATAAACTACTATACATTTTGGGGCCGGTGAACGGCCCCATTACCCTAACGTAAATTCCCAATCCAATATCAAACTTTTCCCCAATTAGACCCTTCAACCCAACAGTTTCCCAATAAAGATTCCCAAAGTTGCTCTTATCGTGGACACTTGAACTCATAAAAATGTTTACAAATTTAGCTAATTACATCGACATTGGTTTTCCGATCGATTATGAACACGTGACGAACAACTCTGACCTAGATATGCAAATTAGGTGTATCCTGTTTTGATACAGTCTGTTGTATCGTAGTTTTTAGTAATAATGCCTACATTGTCTGATATAATATATTTTTGGTAGAAGAATATAACTTTTTGTTTTAATCATCCATTTGCGTTAACACATATTTGGGATGTATCGCAACACGTCCAACCCTAGTGGTATATGGGCACATTAAATTGTTATCTATCTATCTATCCAATCCGCTATTTACGGATGTAGAAAGTAAAAGTATTGACTTAATGTTCATCCTGCACTACCATTTGCTGTGCTATTTTAAGCAGACGATCTTATTTTGTAAAAAGGTGTGTACATATGTTTCGTACTTTTTCCCCCAGATATTTTATTATTATTATTTAAAAAAAATTAAAATCATGTTTGGTACGGTTTTTGTAATTAAACCCCCTAAAAAAAACCCCGTTACTACAGTAGTTGTAAATTAAGTGAAAAAACCCTCTAATTTAAATGTGCTACTCACTCCCTTTGAAGTAATGGCCATACCCGATGTCACACCATGTGACGAACAGCACGTGCGAGTTTGAACACTGTTACAATGTAATAGTTCTGCTGGGAGATTATTAGATTGCGTATTATAGATATTGAGACTTAATAAAATTGATCCGGTGAAAAATTAACATTTACCGACCAGTGGTATGTTACTTCTTTATTATTTACGATTGAATAATGGGGTCATTCGAGAACTACTCAACGTGCACTAAGGAGAGTAGGAATTATGGGATGTGTCACAAAACGTAATGGGGGGGGGGGGGGGGGGTTATTGTACAACGTAATGTTAATTAATAAAGTATGCAACCAGTCATTGCTGTTTTATTTTAACATATATATATTACTAAAGACCCCAAAGTAAAATATGACATGGTCACAAAACGTTACACGAGCGAGAGGGGTATTAAAACTGCAAGATTTTGCGTTACATATTTGTTAAATGGACACAAAGATCAACAAAGGACTATTCAACGTTAGCGTAATGCAGTATCAGACATTGGCTTTTACCCCATTTTTTAACGACCATAATGAATTTGCAATAAGACTACGGCAACCCAATGTAAATGTATTTGAATATTTGATTTGCCGTCCATTAGCTGGCGGTCAAGCCTAAATAAATAATATCAAGTAATAATGCAAACTTTAAAAAAAATTTCCATAGCAAACCCCAGCAAATGTCAGCCTAATAGGACTATTTTTATTAATATAGGTTCACTGCAGGACCCATCAATTAATGTTTTTGTCAAAAATAAAAGGGTTTGGGTTGGGAGAAATACATGTTTAAAGTGGACTACAATTGTCATGTAAAACACTACCATTTTGAATGGTGATATAATCATGGCACTGACATCCGCCATCTAAACCCACAACCAGGACAATGCCCTGTACCTTGAAATTTCAGTCACAACATTTTACTTTTGTTAACAGCCATGTTCTACTGATGGAGATACCTGTACATTTAGATCCCATCCCCTTTATGTATAAGACCGGCCTTGGTGGCATCGTGGTTAGGCCATCGGTCTACAGGCTGGTAGGTACTGGGTTTGGATCCCAGTCGAGGCATGGGATTTTTAATCCAGATACCAACTCCAAACCCTGAGTGAGTGCTCCGCAAGGCTCAATGAGTAGGTGTAAACCACTTGCACTGACCAGTGATCCATAACTGGTTCAACAAAGGCCATAGTTTGTGCTATCCTGCCTGTGGGAAGTGCAAATAAAAGATCCCTTGCTGCTAATCGGAAAGAGTAGCCCATGTTGTGGTGACAGCGGGTTTTCTCTCAAACTCTGTGTGGTCCTTAACCATATGTCTGACGCCATATAACTGTAAATAAAATGTGTTGAGTGCATCGTTAAATAAAACATTTCTTTCTTTCTTTCTTTATGTATAAAGTCTCGTGCAGCCAGTGAACCACAACTGGTATATCAAAGGCTGTGGTATGTGCTATTGTGACTGTGGGATGGTGCATGTAAAAAATCCCTTGCTACTAATGGAATAATGTAGCAGGCTTCCTCTCTAAGACTGTCAAAATAACAAAATATTTGATATCCAATAGCTGATGATTAATAAATCAGTGTGCTCTAGTGGTGGCATTAAACAAAACAAACTTTAACTTTAACTTTTATGTATAAAGTTTCTTGTGTATATTATTTAAAAGTTGGACTAACAGATGGAAATTTATTACTGCCAATTAATCTTTGTTTTCGTAAGGTGATTTATTAACTCATATGATAGTGTAGCGTTTCTATAAATGTTTTGATCAATCCAGACCGTGTATGCTGATTAACTGTTTTGTTGTTTATCTAGTGGTAAGGGTGCAGTGATTGGCATTCTAAAAGTGGGTCACAAGAAACTGTTTGTGTATGATAAAAATGGTGTCCAGCATGAAATGCAGCCTCATTGTGTTCTTGATTTCTACGTCCATGAATCGCGGCAGAGAATGGGGTGTGGAAAACAACTCTTTGAGTTTATGTTAAAGGTCAGTTCACTTTTATGTAGTTAATGTTAAATTTCTGTTTATTTGTCTAGATGTATGTAACAATATACATGAACATCATTGGGGGAGGGAGGGGGGGGAGTAGCCCAGTGGTAAAGTGCTCACTTAATCGATTCGCGTTAGTGGGCCCATTGGGCTATTTCTTGTTCCAGCCAATGCACCCCGACTGGTATATCAAAGGCTGTGATATGTGCTATCCTGTCTGTGGAATGGTGCATATAAAAGATCCCTTGCTTCATTTGGAAAATTGTAGCGGATTTCCTCTGATGACTACGTGTCAGAATTACCAAATGTTTAGCCAATTAGCCAATGATTAATTAATCAATGTGCACCATGGGTGTTGTTAAACAAAACAAACTGAAACTCCTTTTTAAACATCAATGAAATTGTATTCTCTATGATATATGAAGGCAGTACTTTGAGTTTGTGTTAGAAGATTGGTCTTCTTGAATGTAGTTTATATGAAATTATAGGAACACAGAAAATGCACCAATCTGAGAAGAAAAAATAATACATTAACTTATTGTGTGTTTTATAGCAATAACAACTGAAAATTATGTGGTGTGTTTTCAATGAAGTTTGGTGTATTACTTTGAAAGTGGATTAGTTTCTGTGTATTTGTAAATACAGAGAACTCTGTCCAAACCAGCATCTGTGTAATCCAGATTTCTGTTTTCACATTTTCAAAGTTTCATCTAGTGACAATAGCTTGGGTGAATATGTTTATACCAGCACTCTGTACATACCTGTACATATCGTCAGTCTCCATTGAATTTGGTTTAGGTTAACACTGTACTCCAGACTTTATTTAATGGGAAATATTTTAAAGGCATGACTGATGTTACTTCTTAAAGGGACACACCCTAGTTACGTTTATTTGTTAACCATTACGGCGTTGTTTTTCGCTATTAAACCCCATTTTTCACAAATAAAATTGCACTTTACTTACATTTTATTATTTAGAATACACATTTCCATTCACTTGAAGTGCTTTTTGGTAATCGTGATATTTGTAAAACCACGAAATGCATTTTTTGCATTTTTTCACAAGACGTGTTGTCGAGAAAAAACCGTTAAGCAAGCGAGGTCCAATCTATTTTTAGAGGGGATATTTCCATTTCAATGTTTTAGACGTTGGTATATCACGTGACCGTTATCATTTTGGTTCGGTTTGTTTTCTCGTGCACGGTTCGCGCAATCAACATCCGATTTGTTGTTCATTTGTGAGATTTTTCTTCACAGTTCGTGAACATTTTCAGTAACAATAAAGTTCAGACAAGTAAGTGTCTCAATACAAAATGTTACAAACCCTTAAAACCAATAATAGTCTTACGATATCTGAAGAGGGGATACAACCAGGACAGAACAGTTGGAACATGTCCAGGAGAGGTGAAACGAACGCACCCCCAAGTCTGTGAAATTTGTCGTGACGTAGGCATTGTTGTGCTTCGAGCGACATCTACCGGTGACATCAGAATACTAACTTTCAAAATTATTTCAAGCAATTGGGACATGGGGATTCCCATGGTATTTATTGATATAAAACCTGCTTTTTCACTCCATTTGATAAAAACGTGATCTTTGTGTGTTACAGGTTTGTAGATTAACCAAATTATAATTTATTTTCGCTGGATGGAACTAGGGTGTGCGGCTTTAATATGTGCCCTTTGCTGTTAATAAAAACAGTGTACCATTTTAACAAGCAACGTCATCTTCTCTCACGCTGCAGATCAAGTGTCACATCTGCTTTGGTTAGGAGAAGGCCCTGTAAGCTGGAGAACGTCTACCCAATCCTTTTGTATTATATATGCTATAAAATGTTTCAATCAATCTACTTTGGTGTTTTACTTTTTCTTTATTTTATATTGTTATTAGGACAGGAATGTAAACCCACTGCATCTCGCTGTTGACAAACCATCTTATATACTATAAAATGTTTAAATCAAGTCTACTTGATGTTTTACTTTTTCTTTATTATATATTGTTATCAGGACAAGAATGTAAACCCGCTGCATCTCGCTGTTGACAAACCATCTCATATACATTACTATAAAATGTTTCAATCAATCTACTTAGGTGTTTTACTTTTTTTAAATTTTATATTGTTATCAGGACAGGAATGTAAACCCACTGCATCTTGCTGTTGACAAACCATCTCACAAGTTTTTATCCTTCCTCGCCAAGCACTACAACCTGAGAACGGAAATACCACAGATGAACAATTTTGTTGTGTATGATGGATTCTTCTCACAGAAACTAGGTGAGTGTGTTGCTAATCATTTGTCAGACTTTGTCCATATGCACCCATTAGCCGATGGGAATTTTTGTGCTGGAGTTTCATTAAACATTCATTTATTCATTCATTCCATCCACATGCAGGTTTGAAAATGTTGCAAGAATTGAGAACAGTCTGACAAGTTATACCTATTTATGAAACTCTTTGAAATATCATGTCAGATTCTTTGTTTGCCTGCTTTTCTTTTGTGTGAAATATTTTCCTATTATACAGGGAACTTTAAAAAACCCATAATTGAATAGCAACAATTAAAAATTGATTTGCAACTACTATTTAATGTTTAAGAATTGCATAATAATCTCTGAAACTTGCGTAGCTAATGGTGACATGATGTAGAACAAAACATTCCCTACACTAACAAGGCAATATTAACTTGTATTGTTATGTTGTTTCAGGCATGAACAATAACCAGAATGCTTCAGGCAAGCCTCCAATGTACAGGACAAATGAAGGTAATCTGGAAATGGAAGTCTTAAAGACAGAGTCATCAATAATTCTTTTACTTCTTATCTAAGATCCAATGTATAGAAGAAATGAAAATAATCTGTAACTATAAGTCTTAAAGACAGATTCATCAATTTTGTTTTCACTTCCTTTAATGGTGGCTAGATTCAGCATAGATGTTTGCTTTGTTTTTTAATTAGTTAATTACATGTATTAAATATAGTACATTTAAAAATGAAAGCATTTCTATGTATTTGCAGCATTTGTAATACTGGTATTTATTTGTGTATAATTGGTAGATCCATACAGCTCGAAGACGTCGTATGTTCCTGGCTATTCTAAGAATGGCTCTCAGTCATCAGGGAAACTGAGCCGTCCGTTATCAGGGAACGTGATTCATCAGTCCGCTGGGAAACCAAGCCGTCCTTTATCTAGGAACAGATCTATCAGTGTAATTGATGGGTATCGGGATGAGGTGTGTTTGCCATGGCTTGTCCCTTGTTATTCAGGGCTGGGAGATAGCTGAGTGGCAGAGTGCTCTCTTGAGGAGCGGTAGGTCTTAGGATCAACTACCAGTGGACGCTAATGTTTTCCCATCCAACTAGTACACTATGACTGGCACATCACGATTGGTGGTATCCTGTCTGTGGTGAAGTAGATATAAAAGTGTTCTATGAGGATACAGTGGGTTTCCTCCCAACCAAGTATTGAATTAACAATACATGTATATATTAGGTGTACATGTAAAATGTGCTGAGTTAGCATTAAGCTAATAATCCTTTCCTTCATTATTCAAAATATTTGAACAGTCATCATTGTTACTAATTTCATTATATTGCATACCTTATCTTAAATAAAATACTATTAGATCAAGAATAGCAACATTTATGTTTTTACATAATAGGTTTTAGACATAAAATATCTATTGTTGAAATAGATACATACATAAATTATGCATGTAAGAATTGATTGCGTTTACTTCCAGATTTAATTTATTCTAAATGTGTGTATTGTATTTAGTGATTGACATAATTTGTTACACACCCATTGGTGAGAACACCATGTGTTATTTATGACTTTACATACTTGTTAATGCATACATTCATGGCCGTTAGATACCATTTATCTCACAGCTCGTTTAAAAATGTATCAAACTCGCTTTTGCTTGTTTGATACATTTTAAAACAACTCGTGAGATAAATGGTATCTAACGGCCACTCATGTATTATGCTCTATATCTACATTATTTTGGAGAACTTTACAAACATATTATCAGCAAACTACACATATTGTGCCTCATTAGTTGAGTTTTTGCAATATATTTACTCTCTTTTTTGTAGGATAATGCAATAAAGAACTTGATGATATCACCAGTACCCACCATGCTTGCACAGAAAACAACGGGACTGGGATATGACAAACAGAAGTAAGTACTGTATTGCATTGGGATATGACACAAAAGTAAATACTGTATTGGACTGGGATGTGACAAACAAAAGTAAGTACTGTATTGGACTGGATGTGACAAACAAAAGTAAGTACTGTATTGGACTGGGATATAACAAACAAAAGTACTGTATTGGACTGGGATACGACAAACAAAAGTACTGTATTGGACTGGCATATGACAACCAAAAATACTGTATTGAATGGGATATGACAAACAAAATTAAGTACTGTATTGGACTGGGATGTGACAAACAAAAGTAAGTACTATACTGGACTGGGATATGACAAACAAAAGTACTGTATTAGACTGGGATATGACAAACAAAAATACTGTATTGGACTGGGATATGACAAACAAAAGTAAGTACTGTATTGGACTGGGATGTGACAAACAAAAGTACTGTATTGGATGGGATATGACCAACAAAAATACTGTTGTCAACTGGGATATGACAAACAGAAGTAAGTACTATATTGGACTGGGATATGACACAAAAGTAAATACTTTTTTGGACTGGGATGTGACAAACCAAAGTAAGTACTGTATTGGACTGGGATATGACAAACAAAAGTACTGTATTAGATGGGATATGAAAAACAAAATTAAGTACTGTATTGGATTGTTATATACTTTTTTGGTATATTATATTTTATAATAAATTTAACATATTTTAGCAGACTATAGAATGTAAATAATTTAATTTGTTGTAATTAAACTTTAACCTTAGTTTTAATGGGGTTTTTTTCTCCAATAATAAAGTGTCCCTAATGGATACGACCAGCAGACAGCTGATGCAGTTTACAATCGGTACAGTCGCCATGGTGCTACACCGTCACCACCGCCAACACTGCAGTTACCCAGAACACTCAGGAAACAGAACAGCAGAGGTAAGATTTTAAAACTAGAGACAGATCTAGACACACTTGGGTGTTGGTGTCCATTTCAACTGTGTGTAACATATTCTGTTGTTAATTACATGAAATAGCATCAAATTGTTTCCATAATTATAGACCTACATGTACGTTGCATGAATTATGTTTCATCCGTTGAGAGCAAAAAGGGGCTACCTCTACTCAGACCTGTCAACCCTCCCGGATTCCGCGGGAGTCTCCCGGTATTTGATCAAATCTCCTTTTCACCTGTGCGGGAGACAGTTTCTCCTGTTAAATGACATTTTTGTAATCATAAAAAAAAAATTGATCCTCTTTTGTCAAAATAACAGAAGGGAAGTAACTCTGCCTTTTTTTCTCATTCGGAAAATGTCGACTACTTTCGGTTTCCGAGAATGTAACAGGCCGAATTGTCCCGACTGTTTAACCTTTGCTGAAGTGAGAATTGTGGGATAGCCTATTTATATTGTTAAAAAAGCACATGGAGTTTATAAAATGACATGTTATTATAATGTTTGTTGTCATCGTAATGGCTACGAAGCGTGTTGCCGCTAATTCAACAGGCTATGTATTGACATTCATTGTTGCCATATAAAAAAAAAACACCTACCCAATTTAGTTCTAATAACACCTCTGAATTGTAAAATGTCTTCCCACTGGATTACATAATGCAACTATGACGAATCTGAACTGCCAGACTCCCGAGTTGACCAATACACACATGCTTGTTAAAATCACATGTCACAGCAAGACAACGAAAAGACCAATTAGCTGTATAAACATACTTGTGTCAGTTAATTTTGTATATTTATGCGGTAAAATGTTGGTTATAAGGGTACACTTCAAGAAATTATTTTTGTACAATTAAAAAAAATTGTGTTTGACATTGACATAAAGTTACTCACGGAAATGGGTATAATTCCGGTATATTTGGGAATACATAATTGTCAGTAATGTGATTTTACTTGGGATTAATGAAAATACAATGTTTAATGCATCATTATAATGATTTTAAATAAGTACCATGCCACCGTTCATCATTATAGTAAAAACTGAATATTACTTTATAAGATTTATATAAATTTGTCTTTAGTACTTAGGTACACTAACCACAAATGATAATTTTGTATATTTATGCGGTAAAATGTTGGTTATAAGGGTACACTTCAAGAAATTATTTTTGTACAATTAAAAAAAATTGTGTTTGACATTGACATAAAGTTACTCACGGAAATGGGTATAATTCCGGTATATTTCACACGATGTCCGTAATGAGGTTTTACTTATGATTAATGAAAATACAATGTTTAATGCATCATTATAATGATTTTAAATAAGTACCATGCCACCGTTCCTCATTATAGTAAAAACTGAATATTAATTTATAAGATTTATATAAATTTGTCTTTAGTACTTAGGTACACTAACCACAAATGATAATGTAACGCAACCTGTAAGAATGTAAGTGTAATACCGTAAATGTACTAATTAATTATTTTTTTTCTTGTTCATGCACTTAACATTTTTGGATAAAATATTTTTTTTTTTTTAAATATGTATTAAATCATAATAATATTTAAACTTAAAAAAAAATAAAAAAAAATAATATATATATATATTTTTTTAATGCCAAGATCTAAGGTTAAGAAGTATATATGACATTATAAAGTATTCATATAACTTAATGTAATAATGATTTTTTTAAATCTTGCGATTTTGGGTTAAATTGTGTGAATTTAAAAAATCTCCTGCTTTTTGACAAAATCTCCTGCTTTTTCAACACGCACCTCCTGCTTTCTCTTGACTAAAGGTTGACAGGTCTGCCTCTACTTTTTACTTTATACTTTTTAATTGCAGATAGCACCTTCTTACTCTCAACCCACAATTTTTTATGCATGGATGTTTTGACTAATTTTTGTAATGAACTACCGTATATCTTCGCCTGTAAGTCGATCTCGGCTATAAGTCGAGTCCCTAATTTCAAGCCCTGAAAAGATATTTTTTTTATTGACCCGTTTATAAGTCGACCCATGAAAAACAACTTATAAATATTGAAATATTTCTTATTTTCAGCACATGAGAACAATAATGTACAATATTTGAACAAAAGAAAATTATTTTACAAACTTCGGTTTTCACGTTTTGTACATCGCAATATAATCAGACTATTCCAATCAAACTATCATTATTACATAGCATCAAAACGAAATATTCCCTTAGTAGAGAGTGAAAGCTGTTTGACTGTTACTGTATGGTACTGTACAGATGGTTTTGTGCACAGACAACAACTTTATTTATAAACACTGACAACAGATCACTACGATAAAACTGAAAGTATCACATTTTGCCGCCATATTAATACATGTAAGGAGGATAACTCTGTTGAAGTACACTGTTTTTGTACCAAATGATGTGTGTTGTACATATACATGTATGTAGTTATTGCTCTAGTGAACTGCAGAGATCAGTCTATTTTAAGGGAATGCTCAGTAATATTCATGAAGTTAATCACCGACAAAACATTGTTTGAACAACCATTAATGCCAGTGACCAGATTTCAAAATAAACTCAGGCAACAGGTAGTTAGTATTGTTTACATTTTTACTATTAGTGATGACTGTTAATTTAACCAAGTGGACTGTTGTCTTTGGCATGTGAGTGAGATCGCACGCTTTTTCGCATAACCAAAACCGTTCTAATGCCAAATAAAATAGGTTATAAAAAATAAATGTGTCAAATTAACATATTTGAGTATAACTACATGGCATACTTCAACAATAAAACTTGTAAAATAATCCCCAAAACAGTAATATTTTTTGGTGAAATTTTTTTACCCTCTTATAAGTCGACCCCCCAAGTTATAAAATAATTTTTGGGTGAAAAAAATTTGACTTATAGGCGAAGATATACGGTAAACTAGAATGTTTTATTCATTAATGTTTTAAGTTTTTCAAAGCAAATAACTGTTTTTAAAAAATCATGCATGGGTGTCATTTGCACCCCCTGAACCCTCTTTGACCCGTTTTGTGTGATATTAGTATATTTGAAACTTGTCATTTATTTTCTAGTAAAATATGGTGTTATCAATAGAACTTGAAGACTTATAATTGGCAGTAATCAGTTAAACATAAGGGGTCGAATTTACGACGCCTGTTTTTCATAAATGCAGGTGTCTAAGCATTGTAACTGTATGTAGTTACATGCGTGTAAGACATAAACAGGCTTTGTAAATTCAGCTCATAGTGTATAGTTATTAACATGATTTTATAGCATTAAACATATGTACAGTGTTTAAGCATTGTAACTGTATGTAGTTACATGCGTGTAAGACATAAACAGGCTTTGTAAATTCAGCTCATAGTGTATAGTTATTAACATGATTTTATAGCATTAAACATATGTACAGTGAAACCTCTCAAAACCAGACATTTTTCACAAATTCGTTTTAAATATTAGTACAAAATCAGTGTTTGACAAATGTTTGAGAAACCTCACAGAAGCTTTGGCTAGAGCCCAATATATTACAGTAATACAGTTAATAATTTCCACTAGCCCAGACCAAACATTCACTAGCCAGGACTGAAGGCTTGTCGAACCCTGACAAAACCGAACCTCTCTGAAATGAATAACCCTTTAAAACCAGACATTCCAGGGCTCGAACTTTGTCTCCCACAGCAATTAAAAAAAAAAAATTGTTGTAACTGTTATAATCTGTTACAAAGAGAGTGTACAACTATTATAGTTATTTACGTTACATTTTTTACCCAAATTATGTCTATGTTTTTACGTATACTGTCGTGTGTTTGTTTTCCAGACAAACTACCTCCTCTAGTTCGAGACAATCCACCTGAGAGCTACTACAACATGCTGAACATGCATCAGGATTATCAAGGAAGAGGCGGCCATCTTAAAGTTTTACAGAATACACCTAGGTACAGTCGGAGAAAGCAGTTTGTTTCTACAGCTAGACTAGACAAAACCAGTGTTGAATTTTTTAATGTGTTATTCAGAAAAACAACCCATAAACTAGTAAATGAATTACCAGGCTGCAAATTTAGCAGGATTCTGTGAATCTCAGATTTTGGGTCAGAAGTGTAAAATTATGAGATGGAATCCAAAAATATTTATCATTTTGTTTTATTACAGTGTTATATATATATTTTTAAACCCCACAATTCAGTGTCTGATTAGTATATCATATATATGATATATATGTATGATGTCCAGACAGATAGTCAGTATTATAACGGGCATGTATGTGATGGTCACAGTGACAGTGTTATATATATATTTTTAAAGCCCACAATTCAGTGTCTGATTAGTGTATCATATATATGATATATATGTATATGTCCAGACAGATAGTCAGTATTATACGGGTCGTGTATGTGAAGGTCACAGTGACACACACAATTAAAAACTTATAATTATGGTAGGCTATTAAAAGTAGTTGGTAAATTATGCTTTTTTAGGCACATATATTCCACAATTGCAGAATTGTGAATTTTAAAATAAAAATATATCACCTTACTAAAAATGTGACATCACAGGTTTTTCCTGTGGACTTCATATGTATACACACACACCACACAGATATACACCATTTCTTGTACATAATACATATATACATGTTTATATATTTTTTCTTTTTCAGTCCAAGTATCCCACGTGAGCCACCGTCCCAGCCAGTGATACCTACAGGAGTGTACCGAGGCTATTCAGCCCCGCCTGTGGTGTACAATCCTTACACAAATGCAGACACAGCGTGGACAGTATTCGGGGTTGTGCCCAATCACAGAACTATAGCATCAAAACACAATGCTCACAACAGGCTCTGGTGACAGCCCATTAGAGTTTGATGTGTTTGGTGCACCAGTTAGCAGCAAGGCTTTGTGAGTTTGTTCACAGGCGCTGGATGCACAGCTAAGTAGGGTTATGCCACAAATTACTCATTGAAGACATCATTAGGGCTCAAATTAGCAGGGGTGGGCATGAGGGTGGGGGTGTTTCTTTCTTTGTTAAAAAGAAGAAAAATTACCATGATTTTAGTTTTTAAAAGTGCCTTCTCTGTCTTACTAGTTATTTAAAGGAAGGTTGAGCTGGCATGAAGGACAGATTTGCTTAAAGTATTCTGTCCCATACAGTGCAAAACAATAAATATTTTACAGCTGTTTTTTGAAGTCATCAATGAAAGATTAAAAAAGAATGCATTGCATGTGCTATAGTCACATATTCACTTGACACTTTGTACTAAGCTGTACAGGTGCTGTTTGCCACAAGTAGTGTACAATTATAGCTTTAGACATTGGGACCAAGACCTGTGCTTATAAAACGTTTACAGTCTAGACTCGAATCTGTGATGATGTCACATGCATGAAGTTTGTATGTCATTGTCATGGCCTTGAAGTCTTGTGTCTAAGCTTTAACAGTTTTATAAACACAGGTCACTAACAAACACACTGTGTTGTCATTTGCTGTTACTTAATGTCACTAGTTACGTTGGTTTCTTATGTTACGTGTTTCTAACAGTCTTGGTAGCCAAGCTTCACCTACATTCATCGATGTAGTGCAATATATAACTTGTAGGTTTTCTTTGGTCTTTAATGATAAGCAAAAGGGTATAGAATTAAAGCTATAATATTGCCACACCACACCATGCTATATCATTTACTTAATAAGCAAAATACAAACATCATTAGTTTTAGTAAACTCAAGTCTTTATTGCTTTCAGCGTTTACCATAAGTAGTCTTTATACAATATATCTCCGACCAGGTTTGTAATGCAGTGAAATCCCTCCAAACTGGACACCCACCGTACCAAGTAAACAGGCCAATTTTAAAAGGTTTCTGGTTTAGCAAGATTATATTCGGTACTGATATTTAAAAAGGGACTGTGGAAACAATCTGGTTATGAGGGGAATTTCTGGTTTACAAAGGGACAATTTTCAGAGACTTCTGGTTTACAGAGTCTGATTTTAGGGAATTCCGGTTTATAGAGAGTCTGGTTTTTAGGGAATTCTGGTTTACAGAGGGTCTGGTTTTGAAGGAATTCCCGTTTACAGAGGGTCATGTTTTGAGGGAATTCCCATTTACAGAGGGTCATGTTTTGAGGGGTTTCACTGTATTTTGGAACACATGACAGCTGGAAAGTGCCCCATTCCTGTGTGTTAAAGTGAATACACTTAATTATGTGACCCAGAGTGACGAATATAGCCAAAGGATATGGAAACAAAATGATATGCACTGGTAAGGAAATTAATGTGGATGGTCTGTTTTGCTTAAACAGTATAAAATATATTTGAGATTGATGCTTTAATGTTATTGACTAAACATCTGCTAACATGAAATTCTGTCCAAGTTTCAAGTTCGTCCAACATTGAAGTGCCTTAAGAGACTGTCCTGAGTGTGCGGTCATTGTGAGATGTTTCTGACTAACAGAGCCTTTTGGTGACTAAAATTACATATTAAATACATTTTCTTGTTTAGAATACCAGTGTCTATATTTCCAATGTGTTTGCGTTATGTGCTAATGTTTGTATCAACCAAGGTTGATTTTATTCATGATTTTTGTTTTTCATGTGTACGAAATTATTGGGAGATAAAATCTGGGTTGGGGTACTATAAACATTAGGTTGACAGCAAACACCTTGTTTATATAGCTACGGATATTCTAAACAGGAAGATATATTAGTATGTAATATTAGTCATCAAAAAGGATCTGTTAGTCGTAAACATCTCACAATGGCAGCAAACTCGGGACGGTCCCTTTATAATACAATGTAGATATTAAAAGCCACTTTTCAAGCTAGTCTGTTTGAATGAATAATTATAATTATATGTTTTGTTTTAGTCTGAAGTGATACGTTCATCCTTCAGAATTGTTATTTTGTGATATCACACTGTTAATTATGACAATAAATCACTTGATTTTTTTACATGACCACATAGATGTATATATGTTGTAATGTAAACGTATGTT
The DNA here is from genome assembly GCF_016097555.1 of Gigantopelta aegis. Classification (NCBI taxonomy): domain Eukaryota; kingdom Metazoa; phylum Mollusca; class Gastropoda; order Neomphalida; family Peltospiridae; genus Gigantopelta; species Gigantopelta aegis. Next base: position 7,569,089 of record NC_054708.1, on the reverse strand, counting down.
ATCAGATATTAGCAGCTCCATGTTAACTAACCTGTGGATTTACTATTATTAATTAATATCAATACTCAATAATGTATTCACATTTTAGCTACTTATATATTCATAATGGAATGTAGCTCTTTCTTTTTTCAGTGGTTTTACTGTAATATTTGGTTTTAATAACAATGAATAGCAAATCATAAAATGATTCTAGTAATTTCGATTGTGCCAATATAAATGTTATGTGTGTACAGAGAACCTCTCTAAACCAGACACCAATGGTACGACGTAAACAATCTGGTTTAGAGAGGTTTTCTTCTGTACTCATAATATTAATATTTTAAAGATACAATATCTTCTGTTTTTGTTTCTCAATTTAATACATCAGCAGATGCAGTTTGTTAAAACTCAAATAATTGTATTGTTAACAGAATTTCAATATAAACATATCAAGATATCTTTGATTTCATTATGTTTCCAATTTTAATACCTCAGCTATTAATGAACTATTTTATTGAAGTTTGATGAGTACAGATTGAAAATGTTATGTTTTAAACATGTAAAATTAGCTACTTTCTACAAGCACTTAAAGTATATTCACTTGGTCATTTATGAGCACCATAATAAATTGTAAGCAATTGCTTTTTTATCATTTATTCTTTTATTATAAATTCCATTATATTCTTGCAAAACAAAATTTAGATATATTCAGATGAAACTGTTAATACATGCTATATTTATATGACTTACAAGTGGAATAAATATAAAATATATGTGATTCCTCAAACTTCGTTTATTGATATAAACAAAAATAGGATGAACATCTCGTTAATCAAAATATGTAAACAGATTCATATTACCTCAGATCATCAGGGGAAGGAAATATGGTTTTTCATAAAAATGGTCATTATATACTACAGATACATACTGGGAGAAATTCCATTGTACTTTGTAATTAGTTTGAGAAATTGTAATGTTTTTGTTTTTTCCTTCACAAATTTATATGTATATTCTAGAGCAGTATACTTTTTTAATCTTTTATTTTTAGTACTGGTATGTAGTCACCTTACATAATCAAAACAATAAATTGCCAGCAGAAAAATCAAATTTTGAAATAAAATGAATGGAATATTTGTTTAATGACACCTCATCAAATTTTAAACTACAGCTATGTAATGTCTAAAATTTGGTCAGTAAAAAGAGAAGAAATCCATAGAGGCTAGTCCTAATGATAAAGCAGGAACACATTTTTATATGCATTTTTCTACAAACAGGACAGTAAATATGTTTTTTGATATACCAATGTGGGACTCTGGTTGGGATTGGGGAAAGCCTAAGACCTCTGAGGACAATAGATCCGCTGACCTATCATAGCTCAGGTGAGCACTCTTCCACTAAGCTAATTCCCACCCCTCATATTTAGAATGTTAACAGATTATTGTATATCAACCGATTGCCTGTTTCTGCTAACCACACTGGTGGCGCCTTGCTCATGTGTGCAAGACTAATGAGATTTGTTTTTCTGCCAGCCGAGTAATAATTGTGCTGATATTGATTCAGACAGATATATCATGGATAAATAATGAAGAAGCATCGATTATTCTTAACAGTACACTATGTACAAAGCCAGCCACTTTGTATTATTGAGGATAATCAATGCTTTCAAGTTATTTACTTAACATTAATAATATGTGATAGTTAATGATTTTCTCTTTGAAACGAGTACTATCTCCCTAAGTACAAAAATAGAGTAAATATGACACATGGTCAATGTGACATGTTAACTATAACACATAGTAAGTTTGAAATGTTAACTATGACACTTGTAACTGGAATATTTTAAGTGTGACATATGCTGATTGTGAGATGATATGCTGACTGGTAATTATAACACACCCTTAATGTGATATGTTAAGTGAGACATGGTGATTGTGAAATGCTAATTTTGATGCATCGTAATTGTGACATATGTCAATTGTGACACATGACCAAGTATTGGAGAAGAAAACCACTTGTGCCAGCAATGAGTGATAACTCCATAATTCACTCCCCTACCATGTCTTTCATACATACCATTTGTGAGACCTCAATGGAATGGAATAAAATAACTCGAGTTATTGATGATGACCTGTTACAACTCGTACAAGTGTTCCCCACAAGACTGATATATAATTGCCTTGGTTTCAGAACAACGGATCAGTGCTGGTTCACGTACATATCTCAGTATATCACTCATTTAAAATGGTTACTATATTCTCCTTGATGACTTACTTAATGAGAATTAGTAGGTACTGCTAGTATGTGAGTCGTGGAATTGTTAATGTAAACATTTAATTAAAGTAGAATCTCGTTGGCTCGACCTCGGAAACGGTCGAACACACCGCAATGCTCGAACCAAAAATGAAGTCCCAAGTTTTTTGTTCGGCAAACCCTTATATTAACTGCTGATGGGTCAAACATGTCCAGAGTCGACTATAAGCCTTCACTCGAAACTAAATTATCGGCCCCGTCTGTGTTATGAGCTATATTTCCTTCGAACTGGTGATCCATCAAATATTAAATGGGGAAACCACAGAAAAGGACGAACTATTGCTGCGCTTACGCAGTTGGTTATTACAACTTTGGGATTAATTATTTAGGTGGAATGAACTATAGATGAATCGGGGAATCACAACAATAGCCATGCAATCCTTTCTTTATGTTGTTTGTTAGGCGCCTATCGGTAATGATCTTTCAAGTACAGCTAGTGTTATGGTAACTGTTAGATGAACCGTGATACCAATCAAACAATTGGTGCACAAACGGGCCTTGGCATAAAGCATTACTTTGAACATGTCTGCAAGAGCAGTTTGAAATGAAACAATGTTTGAGTTAATCAGCTGTCATCACTTCAGCAACCACATATTTAATTAATACTGTCAAGGGCTTCTGCATCACAAAATCGGCATAATTTCAAATAAATTCTTTCACTCAGAAATGTTGCTATATAACACATTGATGAAATTTTAAAGTTTGCAGTTACCAAAAATAATATGTATCAAATTCAGCTTTCTGATGTTACGGAAATATCCGATGTTGATCAAATGGTTCGGTCGAACTACCCGATGGGTCAAACACTTTCTCGAGCATCGATGGGGTTCCAGTCAACGCGTTTCAACTGTACTTAAATTGTACCATTGTTACGATAGCTACATACACAATGTATATATGACCAAGTTTGTTTTGTTACTCCGTGTATCTAGCAACAAGATGTCAGCAGTGTGGGTGGGATGTTTGGCAGAAATAGTTGTGAGTGGGGGGTGGTTGTGGATGCATTATCGTTACTTGGGGGCCTATGTGTAATGTACTCAATGTCTTAACATATGCATAATAAGTGTATTCCTATTATTTTTTAATGTTTTACTATTACTACGATGTCTTAATAAAATAATATATTACAACTTTTAAAAGTTTTATAGATTTTTTCGTTGGATTTGTCTATTAATATATATTTATATATGGGATACTGTTCATGACAGGTAGGCTACATTGGATAGGTCATTGTGAAATGATAAAGTGTAATATGTCAAGTGAATGCAAATGTCTGATAATTATTATTCCTTATAGATTATGTGATTTGTACAGCTCAGTAGTAATTTGTAGCACAGACGTGTGACGCATTATATTTCAAGTCACACGGTGGGTATCATCCATCTAACTGTACACTATCAAAATGGCTTACCATGCTCCTGCATCAAGAAGGAAGGGTTTTATTTAATGACGCACTCAACAGATTTTATTTACGGTTATCTGGCGTCAGTCATATGGTTACAGACCACACATATTGAGAGAGGAAGCCCGCTATCGCCACTTCATGGGCTATTCTTTTCAACTAGGGATAGTACATACCACGGCCTTCGTTACACCAGTTGTGGCTGCATCAAAAATGCATGGCCATCTTTGGTGAAGTAGAGAAGACCAAAAAATGAAAAAACAACCACATTGGCTACTCTTACTTATACAGTAGCATCTTTTATATGGCGTTTCCTATAGACAGGACTGTACCTACAATGCCTTTGATGTTCCAAAATTTACAAAATGTGGTTTCAACTGATGCTACATGTATACATACATTCTGAATGGAGGCTGCCATTTTATACTATTGTGCAATCCAAACCCGTGGGCCAATCTCAGTACCCAATTAACTAGTAAAAATAATTTTGTTTTTGTAACCCACTTTGATCTCTGCCATTATCTATGTATCAAACCTATCATCAAAGATTTGTCACCAGTCTATGAAGATCTACATGCAGCATGGAGCATTTCACAATAGTAGTAAAAGATCTTATTTTGATGAAGATTTATAAACTGCTTCACATAGGATACAAAGCTTTATGCCACTTTCTTGCACGCATATAGGATGTTGAAAGAAGTAGCTGAATGTCTTCTGTCCAATTAGACAGAATTTCAAGGAATACCATGATACATTCTTGTATCGGACAGATCATTATTACTCCTTACAATTCTTGTCACAAACGTAAGTGTTTATTGCAGCACACACCACTAGACATATCGAGGGGTTAGTGCCAGAACCACTTATCTTCTTTCCACTTCAATTTGAGAAAACTGCACTGAAAAATCGGAAACTTAATTTTTGCTAAATATTTAGCTTTTAGATGCTAGCAGTTATTTGTTTTAGTATAAACCTTAAAAGTTTTGTCTGCTAATAATAATAAATCATGATGTAATTTGATGAAGAACTATTTAATTTATTCTGGCTCCTGGAACAAACAGCTCCAACCAGCATGCCAGAGCAAGCTATTTTATAAACAGTTTTTCTTACAGTCCAGCATATGTGACAAATTGTGTGAAATCTTAAGTCAAGAATAATGTTATCTTGCAGTGTCCACGTGGCATACAGTAAATGTTTAATTTCGTAGTAGCTCTGAGACACCTAATTGGGTCTGTGTTGTTAATACTTTGAAAATGTACTGGCGGCAGGAAGTAATTGTAAACAATAACAAATTATCTTTGGATGGCAGACACTGGAAATGGTCGTGGGTGTTTCCAGCTGTGTGCACAGTAACCTTTTCCTACACTGAGATGGTGAATTGAGCTCCCTGGTATTGTAGCAGGTTGCTAGAAGCTCTTAATAACTTTAGAAAAACAATTTGTCAAACAAAACAAAGCCTTAAAACCAGTTATAATAGATACATTTGTTATACTAATTATTACATTAAATGTAAGCTATCATACCAGTTATAACATATATATTTATTACACTAATTAAATACGAAATGTAAGCTATCAGAGTAAACTGCTCCATCTGTAGTGTTGAGCTACTGACTGAATTAATAATCAACCGTTAAAATAAGTTAATACGTTTAATGATTTTTAATACACAGTAATTTAACAAAACAAAAGGAATACAGGGTCAGTAACTATATTCGGCATTTTTCCTTAAAAGTTTTCATTCGTTCTAAAGTGTCTGCGTTTTTACATGTTCTAAAACAAATGTTCTTCAACTTAATGATTTAAACAGCAATTTAGAGAGAATAAAATGACAAATATATTTACAATCAATGTGTAATAATTCCTAACAGAATGCGCATTTTCGTAGGTTTTACAAAAATGCACAAAAATCTCATCGTGTGTAAGATGTTTGCATGTAACATAGGTCAGATGTTACTGAAACAATGTTTAGAAGTTATATGTGATAAAAACTTACTAAAATAATATGACATTAGCAAATAATTACCACAATTCTACTGTCCCTTAATTCATTTTGTTGAGTTAAATATGCAAGTAATACTACTAAAGGTACCCGTGTTGAAACTAAAATCTATTGATGGATATACTTTAAATTGCACATATATGCACTGGCGTATCCGGGTAGCCAGGGATTGGGCACAAGAGGACGTTGCCTTCTCGAATATACCTCTTTTTTCACAATACCAACTTTATAATGCGTGTCACCCCATAACGTGTAAAAGCAGTGCCCTCTATCTCCACTCCACCCCCAATAAATAATCCTGGCTACCCTAATATATATACATATATATATATATATGTATATGCCCCGTTAGGGTTTATTGACTAGTTGGATATTGGCATGGATGGGAAACATATATTTAATGGCACACCAGCACATGATATTTTTAATGCCTTCTAGCCTATACTTGAACAGACAAAAACGATTCCTAATAAAACTCGCCATTTTATTGACACTGGTACTCAAACATGTGTTATTCTTAGTAATACACTGTAGGCGAAACGCAGATGGTCAACAGTCAAATTCACAAAATTAGATTTCATTGTTGATAATGTAAACATTTTGTAATAAAACATTTATCTGATAAAAACAATGTATCGATTTACTCAGGCAACACATATAACGTGTGGCACCTTGCATTTTATTTTACCAGCACATATTTTGTCTCGTGGCATTTGAGATAAAATAAATGTGTTAATTAGAAACCCCCAATTTTGTAGAAAGTAAAGTTTGTATTTTTAAATTTTGTCTTAAACAAATGTCAATCTCAGGTGAACTGTAGATGCATTGCAATTGTACATTAAATGGAATTAATTTACTGGAATAGTTTTAACATGGTATGTGCACAAATATTTCACAAATTGCGTGCTAATTATTAAAGTGATTATAAAAGTGTTTTGGTCATGTTGGATTCTGGTTTTATGTTCTACTTGTAGTATTATTAGCACCAGTGTACAGTACACACAGGAGAAGGGCTGGTAGGTGTTTTACTATGGTTAATGAATTATTAAAATCACATATTCCATGTTCAGTGCATTGTTTTTTTTAAATCCTCAAACTCTAGGCGTTTGGTGCTTGTGGATAGTTGTGTATCAACTTTTAACTGTTATTTTTGTTCCCCTAAGTATTCAATTTGGCGTAGGTGGGAAGGTGTATATGTCCCGCCATGATCGTGACTATGTGGATCTACAAAACAAAGCTGGCTATGACACAGCACAACTTGAAACGAATCCGGCAAGTGACATCTTAAAATCTAAGCTGGATTATTATCACATTTTAAGCCAGTGTCTTTCCGCAACGTTAATTTTTAATCCAGACCCCGGCAACCTGATCTGGAAGTTGTTTAAACCATAGTTATCATAATCTTTATCATAAACTAAGGGCAATCAATCATATATCCCATCGCATCTTACCTGTACCACTAAACTATGCTGACATGGGTGGTATACTGCATGTGTGTACAGGAATGAACTACTCTACTAGTCTTATCATATATAAATTTCAAATACATTGCGGTAAATGTAGATTCAAAATAAGACATTTTCAGGTATAGATTCATGTTTTGATTGTCCATGTTTTGAAAACAATTTGTTAATTGAATAAAGACTGTTGATTAAAATATTTAATAAATTGATGTTATAATAATGATAACAGTGAATGCCATTAAGTACAATAAGACCAGGTGTAAAAAATATCCAAATACAGTTTAATGCATTCGTCATCAGCATTGAGGTGGTGCGTGATTAAGTATAATGTTTGTCTAATGCGCTTGTAGAATAATATACATGTACACACACATTTTATTTAAATAGCAGTAACCACTTTGTTATAATGACCAGAGATCTCTCATCATTGGAACATCTGAAATGTTACAATTATTCCAGTTAATGTAGTAATATCTAGATATTTTAGCCCAGAAAATATGAATGTGCATACATTTCAACTACTACAATGAACACCATTTATTATTAGTATGCATATTTATTTTATGCCATTTATATAAAGGGGTTGCTTCTTCTAACCAATTAGTTATAATATGAACTACCATGAACGGACTCCGATTTAAAGAAAAAATACTTGACCTTTATCTACTAATTCATGTTCAACTATATGTCAAATATTATATAATGTCTATAAAATATACAATGACTAGAAAAGTTACAACCATGTGATGATGCCTTTGAAATAATATAAACTAATTTCCCTCTATGCTAAGTAAATTAAAATATTTTATTGCGTATGGTCATAAAACATTTATCATCTTTGGGCCGGCATCCTTTTCACAATAAACAATTCCCAGGCATTTTCATTTTAAATTGCAACTTAAATTTTTTTTTTTATATAATATTCAAATTATCTACAAAATACAGACAGCTCGACCATAATTTTTAACTAAGGTTGTTGCATATGGGAACCATGTTTAAAAGAAAGAAAGAAACAAACAGACAAAGAAAGGAATTTTATATTTAATGACACACTCAACACAACTACACATGTACATGTATGTGGTGTCGGACATGTAGTTAATGACCACAAATATATTTTAGAGAGGAAACTATGGGCAACTATTTTGTTATTAGCACCAAGGGATCTTTAATATATGCATCATCCCACAGACAGGATAGTACATATCATGGTCTGTAACACCAGTTGTGAAGCACTGGCTGGAACGAGAAATAGTCCAATGATTCCGTACACCAGGCCAGCACTTTACTACTGGGCTACGTCCTGCCCCCGGCAAATTAATTTAATTATAATATTTTTTTCTGAAATACACATAGTAATTATTCAGACTAAAATAAGGAAAACAACCTTCCTGTTTAACTAGTTTCTCTATGTCTCTGTTCAGTTAATATTTTCTCAACTGCGTGTTTCTTCTGTAGAACTAAATGAACTCTGCAATCACTTCTGATTAAACTATTTACATAACCAGCATTTATTCAGCAACTAGTTGACAACACACACACATTCCAGATGTCTATCCACTACACACTTCCAACCCATGGGCAGTCCATCTCAGATTACCACCAACGGACTGGTCATTGTCATGCGTAAACAATCACTTCTAGCTACTTCTGCCAGCATTGTTATTTCTTTGTAAGCCAAAACATCCAGCCAGAGATAGTTTACATAAAACACCATTGCTGGATGTAAACACTTAGAGCTAGCATGTGTCATTAGCGTGTCATGAGGTATGGCACCTAGGATTCAATTTCCTCAGAGTTTACAGCCCACAACAATTCAGTGTTGTGAGCTAACGTGTTATGTCTGTCAGCTATGGGTAATACTACAAAATTCTAGAGAGACAGAATAAGGTAGTGCTGAAAACATGGTTTTGCCCTTTTGTGGAAATGGACATAAAAGATAATTGGTTTGGGTTCTGTTCTATAAAAGCATAAATAAATGATTGGTTTGAATGAGACATTGTGAAATGATAGTACACCTTCCCATGATTCTGACAAGGTGATTAACTAATTTTTGTATAATTCATCATGTAATGGGTTCTAGCACTAACCCCTCGATATGGGTAAACATTCATAAATCGAAAGATCATTATTGTCATAAAACATATTCAGTGGACTTGTGTGTATTTAGCTTGAGTATTTACATTGCTGACTGCAGCATTCAAGAAACCAGTTATAGACCATTATTATGTGTTTGAAACATTTCAAAGAGAAAACACTACAGTATTGATCTTAAGACAAATATTGAGTTACTGTAGAGTATTGGAGGTCTGATCACATCATTACTGTCAAACATTAACAGCAGACTATGAGAAAACATGCAGATCTGAATGAAAAAATCATGAACACATTCAAATTGAAGTCTAATGGACGTTTTAACTAGGTCGTGGTGCCATGCTCTCATGAACTGCCATTAGATGCTTCATCTATAAGATTGCCACATCCCTGAATGAAACTTTCTTCCCATTGGGTCTTTAAAGATGCACTGAACACATTTAAAGTACTTGTATGGTGTCAGAGATATTTAGATGAAAAAACCTGCTACACCCACTCATGAGCTACACCTTTTGATTAAAAACGAGGAATCTGTTATATGCATCATCTCACAGACAGGAGAGTGCATACCACAACCTTTGTTACACCAGTTGCGGAGCACTGGCTGGAACCAGAAATACATGTAGCCTGCCTACTGATGGAATTTGATCAGATAGATATGCATCAGGTGAGCGTTTAACCATTGGGCTATGACGTTCCCCAGGTCGCCATGGTGACTGCCAATCCCAAGAATGGTCAGGCAACTCAACCTGCACAAAGATCTTCACACGTTAATATCCAGTGAAACTCCTCTAAACCAAACACCCTCAGAACATGTAAAATGTCTGGTTTTAAGAAGTATCCAGTTTAGAGAGGTTCTCTTCTGTACAGATATTTAAAAGGGGGCCGCAATAAACACCCACTTTTGAGGGAATTCCAGTTTACAGAGGGTCCGGTTTTCAGAGGTTTCACTATTTATAAACTGACAAAAGACAAACCATTAACAAAGAATTGGTGTATTGGTCTACATCATTTTTATTAACATAGGCATCTAAAAATGAAATGACACCCACAACTTGAATTTATTCCAAATAAAAATTGAATGGCTATATGTAAATAAACATCTGTACACAATGTCACAGTATTGCACATAAATAAATTATACAACAGCTATATACACAAACACTGTAACCAATAACTATGGAATCTGTTACAGTTAAACAGTGGGGCATGACAATTATGCACTTAATGTTTGAAAATGTCATTTTACAATCAAAGAGTGGATACATTTAGTTAATGTGTCTTGTATCATGACCGTGTAGAAATAATAAAAAAAACATGATTATTTTTTTAATTTTTTTTTTTAAAAACCCGACACTGATAGCATACAAGCACTTAAGAGCTCCGGGTAGATCTAGGGATGAGTGTTTGGGGTGTGTACCCTCCTCCCAAACTCTATTTAACACATGACAGATATACCGGGGACTGTGATGTCTTGATTGTCTGTGCGTTTCTCAGGAAGACTGCCTAGTATATAATGCATGTTAGTGTAGTTAGGAATTTAGTCCAGGACTGGTGCTTATAAAACTTTTAGAGTCTTAGACTCGAGACTAATAAGTCTAAAACAGTAACGTCATGGCAAAGTCATACAAACTGCATGCATGTGACGTCATTAGAGATCGAGTCTGGACTCTAAAGGTTTTATAAGCATGGGCCCTGGACGGAGGAGCTGGCCGAGGTCGACACCTGTGCCCAGGACAGGCGTGCGCTACAACAGCTTGTTCTAAATGTGCATGTTAAACACTCTGACCTGACCTGACCAGTTAGGAATACTGTATGTGCTCACTTTTTAAGCTGTACTCCTACAGAATACTTCAATCACCTTGGGAGCTATGCTACCATAAACACAAAATACTTTAGCATGTTGCTTATTAACACAGTTTTTACTGATCCATTTAAAAAAAAAAAATTAATTCATCCATTTTTACTCATTAAACTGTTTAACAATGTGTGATTGCAATAATCATGTGTGATTGCAACCATGGTAACTCAAGGAACAAACTTCTTGCTATCGTCAATGAAACTCCTTTGATTGGATGTACAGTCAAACCTCGTTATATCGCCCACTTTAAGACTGATTTTGGCATTGTAGCGAGTTTGGCGTTATTAAGAGTTTTATTATTTCCACTCCGGTAAGTGCACTAAAGCTCAGTATCAGCCCCAAAATACCCTAGTTGTGTTACAGAGTAACAAAAAAATATGCTACACTATTATTACAGCCCTCTTTATTCTGATTAATATGCTTGCAAGTACTGATGAACAAATGCCCAAAGAGAGGCTAAAATAGGGTATGTTATAAAATTTGAGGATGGGGCATTTGTTTACAGTTACGCAACATTTTCAAAACAATTTCTATTATTTATTTGTAAGAGTTAATGAAGTAATTTTGGAAGGTGGCGGGGACTTAACTTTACATACTATTTTAAAAGATTAAAAAATATATATAAATAAATAAAAAAGTAGCAATCTTGATTTTTGATTACGAAATTGTTGAACAACCATCATTTGAGACAAAACTGGCATGTACCTCATGATATTGTATATCGGGTTGTTTTACTGTGCTTTCGTATAGGAATGTGTCACCCAATGTGTTGGCGGATAATGAGGGTGGGGTGTTGGGTAGTTAGGTAAAGCAGAGTAAAGTTATGTCAATTTAAATACAGATGATCTGTGCTCAAACATTTTTAGGCAATATGAGTGTACATAAAACATCTTGGCTAAGCTGGTTTTGTAATGATTTCTGGTTATGTTAAATATTTGTTGTGGTTATGTTAAAAATTTAACCAATTTGTTTGGTGTAAATACATGAATTTACAGAAATTCCTGTGACCGATTGTCACTTATGACCACACAATGTGTACAAGTAGTGTAATTCCCTGATATGATATAACCAGTATAGACATTCAATGCATAAATATAACACATTTCATTCTTATATATGAAACTCTGCCATCGTTCAACATGTAAATATGATGAACATACAGGTAATTACATGTTAAAACATGCACAGATATAAATAACTCAGTTTAATATTTCTTACACAGTAAAAATACAAATTAGTTTTGTGAGCATCTTTTCACTTCAGAAAAAAGAGAAGACAGATTATTTTATTTGATTAATGAACCCAATTTACAACCATTACCAAACACAGTTATGCAAGATAAAGACCTACATACCAAGTCAACTTCATTAAAGGTGTTGGTTTAAAAAGTTACACAGACAGACAGATATACGGGTAATGTTGGGTTTTGTTACAAACTTTAAAACAAAGGAGATAACCTGAAAACTACCTTTCTTGGTACAATTATTAAAAGAGATAAAAGGTCTAAAAAAGAAAAGAAAAAAGGAATCCATGCTAAAACATAAATAGAATTTTTTTTAATAACTGTTTTGAACACATCTCTTTTTCTACGGTCAATGTTTGTAATTCTCAGTCATCAATTGTATCTCTTCAGTATCAATAATATATGATGTAAATTATGTATATACTGTTAAAAGCAGCTTTTGAATTGTATTATTCGGTTCAAACCAGAATGGTTTGTTCATCCAATGTCACTTTGAATACCGGATGTGGTTAATTCCATAAAATATGGATAAACTGAAAACTGAAGTAAATAAATATATAATTTCTTATTCACCATACTGAAGTCCCAGATACAACAAGACTCTGATAAACAGTATGAAAAGTTACCTTTCAAAACATAACAAATCATTTAATTAACATAATTCAGAAGTTATCCTGCATCATAAATGTCTTAATAAAGTTCATATACTGGTAATAAAGTTTAGAGATCTAACATCCATACAAACGATTTATATAATAACTAACACATTAGATTTAATCAAAATTAAAATAAGTCAATAAATGATGGTATTAAATGTACAAAATGACTGGTAAAATTACAAATAAAATCAAATGCACCAAAATGATGTCCAATCATGGAATCAAACATTTTACCAGACTAAAATGTAAGTTGGTGTGATGTTAATGGACTTTAAAATATAATTACAACATTAACGAACTAAGAAAAACAACCCTTTAACATTTTTATTCTACACGTTTATTTTTTATATAATGTGTGGTTTTAAAATGTATATATATTAACTTTTTATTATAAATTATTCATAAAATGTGCCTAAATTTGAATAATATAAAACAGAAATGCTACAAGTTCCACTGTTTCTAAATTCAGTTATACAAGTTCTGTGGTGAAGAAAAATCAATTTCATTGAAAATAGTGATCCAATGAAAACTTCCTGTTTCAAATGAAGCTTATAATAATAAACAAATCCTATGATCCAATTAAATATACAAAAAAAATCATAAAGTAATTATAACAATTAAATATCTTGCATAACAGGTATAATAAAAACTTGCACATCTGCAAAGTTTATAGATAATCATATAAAAACATGTAAATATAAGCTTTATGTCAACGATGGGAGAAATCATTATTAACAGTAACTGAATAAACTAAAACATAATCCACACTAAAATCTTTCACTCAATGCTGATTATTGATAACATGGCCTTAATAATAATAATAGCAGCTAAAACAAATCGCTGTTTAAGATAAAAACATAATAGTGTCAAATGTTCAAATTAACTTTGTATTCAGCAGAAAGCAAACAAGACATTGCATCCAAAGTTAATAAATAAATATTAATAATAACAGTTTTTAACTGACACATTTGAAATCTTTCAAGTGAATAAAAAAATTATAAAATTATCTAACAATACAAGTACGAGTAACTAATAAAGGGAGATAATCCAACAAACCAGAATTTTTTTAACGTAGGCCTGTGTGAATATTAATACTTTTTGTTATCCAGGGAAATCATTGGTTGAAGTAGACTCAATATAAATTACATGGAGATACATCCAGTAGGTTAATTTGAAATGTGGCTGCTATTAAAAACCTATGTATAAATACAATCTGCCCCAAATGCCAAATGTTTGTTTTAACCATGAAGTACACGTACAACATACAACAACAGATTCCATAATTTAAATATTTCAAATTTTGGCAGCTAAGGGAAAGAAACAACCACGTGAACTATGTTTAGTATATAAACACAGTTTATAGGTGCATGAAATATTTACTTCATGTATGACATAAATTGATATTTACAGCTTCCTCTCAAAATTAAAAATAACCCTGTTATAATTATTAAAAAACCTAACTCAAACCAGAAAGTGTTAACTTAAAAAATAAATTATGACCAATACCTTTGGGAGAAAAAACATATTGGTGGGGGAATTCCATTTAAGTACATGTATGGTGTAAACCCTGTGAACATTATGTAAAGTTTACCGTGTGTGCAGTATGTCACGTCTGTTATGTATCTGATGTCAATGTTTAATGAAAGTCACTACTGATGTTCGTTTATCTATAAATATATTATCTAGCACTTGTAATTGTGATGTCATCCTCAGAAAATAATGTATAATCTATATTTTTCTTCTGCACCTTTTGTCACTGTCAAGTAAAAATTGAATTAATGATATATTTAAAGAAACTATGTCAGTGTCCTTTTTGTCATTTTAATTCTTTAACAGTATCCATTTATTTATCAACATGTAAAACAAAAAAATATTTTTAATTGCTTCCATATCAAAAATTACTTGCCAGTTTTGCAAGAATTTCTCAGCTGTCAGTTTGACAAGTATAGTCGTGAAGTAAAGTCATTAACATTGGCCAAGGTGGAATAACTAAATTCTTATAACTGAAAGCATTACTGTCACAAAAATGTTGATTTTTATGCAAAAGAAAGCAACGCTAACATTAGAATACCTATCTATTATGACATAACACTTCGATTGTAAAAATTGCATAGGGAAACTAAAAACAACTCTACATACTAGCAGTTTAATCAACATAATGGTCAGTATTGCAAGACTTTAGGAATTATACATGCACCAAACTGTACGAAGGAATTCCGTTAATAAAGGAAAACGTTTTGGAATAGTCATATCATATATAAACAAAAATACATGACGTTTGGTAACTGAAACATTCATGACGAGCTACCTTACATGTATATGCTAATCTACCAGGGGTTTCCCCACATACAATAACAACAATGGTTCTCCTAACAAAACAAAAAGTAGAATATGTGTGAATAAAGAATTTAGACAATAAATATTTAGACCGTTTAATTATCATTTATAGATATACATTTTCTTTTTTGATGAATATTTAGCCCGACTTCTGACTTAAATCGTGGAAATGCCAGGCTAGGTTGAAAAGAAAATATTGTTAGATAACCCTTACAATTATTTAAATTATCATTATGAATACAAATCAACCTCAGCCTCAAGTATATGGTATCTTCATAGCAAATATTGTGAAACCGAGCAGAAATAGAGAAAACACAATTAAGATTTTCTCATTTCCTAAGCTTTAAGCTTATAACAACACCACAGATCCAAAGGAAAATAAATAATACCAGATACATTCAAAGGTGAATTCACAGACAAACAATATGAACTATGACTAAATGCACAATACCATCTTCACAAGCCATGGCAACAACCCAGCTGCCATATAACCTGATATCATCCTCTGTTGGAAAAACATTAAAAAAATGAATAACATTCCATATTATTATTAACCAACCAAACCATGATCATTTGACATTAAAACTATGATTATCCCTCTCAATAACAAATTTGTTTTCTTTTAATCATGTTTATATTTGTCCAACATTGGCACACACTCATTTCAAATGTATAACAAACAATATGATTGGATCCTACCCTCTTACAGGCATCCAATGAAAATGCATTGTTAGTTGATACAAGTGTGAACCATAGCAGACGGGGAGTTTATATACACAGGCACGGTAGAGGGCTGGGGGGCTCTAGCCCCCCACCAATAATTCCGAATCAAATTTTACAGAACATACCACTGAACTCTCCTAGAAACTTTGCTTTGCACCCTCGATCTCAGTCAGCCCCCCAAAGACTACTTGCTTCTACCGTACCTAATTCAGAGTAGTACTGCTGGCTTGTGAAGACTTGTAATACCAGTTAAGTAGCCACCTAACATACAATATCCAATGACCCAACTGACAATCTGTCCTAAAGCAGAATGGGGTCAATTTGCAGTCTGTGCTTCCTCGTTATTAATTAGATCCGACTTCATCTCCATATCCTGTCCTCTAGCCCGCAAAGCCATCGTCTCGCGGTCAGCTCTGAAACAATCAAAAGAAAAACAATTGTCTATTGATTCAACTGTCTGTACAGTACAGGGATGTTATATCCCCTTAAAGACAAAAGCTGAACTATTTGAAAAGCTCAACATTCTATACTATAAATAAATATAGATTATTTATCAACATTTTTTTTTATCAAATTCAGCCTATTTTAAAAAAGAAGAAAAAACTAATAATAAAAAGCTGAAACGTGAGTACCGATGAGGTACATGATACGTCTGTCAAAAGTAGGTTGTTGTGACCTAGTTATGATACGCAACACACCGCCATCCCAAGTTGTACTTGCATAAAAAATTTGATGATCCTATATAAATTGATAAAGATATGGCCCAGATAAGGATTTCCTTTAATGTGCAATAATGAGTGAAAAGTAGGTCATGGTGACATAGTTAATAGTTATGTAATGGAGAATGTACCAAGAAGTGTAGATTCGCGAAAAATAATTCATGAATCTACACTTCCGAATGCATTCTCCAACTTATCCATTATTAATTTTTTTTTAATTATGTGACTGCTAAATTAACTTCTATTTGATATTTTTTTAATGAAAATATTGGTTAAAATGGCAAAGAATATTGACAAAACTAATAACCCAAAATGGTAGGAACCTTTCGGATCTAACCTGACCAATTCGTTCAACAAAACTTCAGCAGTGGATAGCAGACATTAAGCATGATGCACATGCTAAACGTGTAACCTCTGGTTTCCCCCCAAAAAAATTGTGTTCTGCCGGAATACATTACTATCATTAGTATCAGGTTTACATGTTTATTTGATGATGCAGATGCCTGGCCTCGAGGGCTAAAGCATTGTACTTGTTTATAATGTACAAGTTCTATCAGTAGTGGGTTCGAATCCCTGACCTAAACTCATAAAAAGTTCAAATTGCATTGTTTCACAGGTGTTGATTCTTGAAAAATAATCTACACCTTGAACAACAATGTGACGTCACAGGTATGGATTAAGTTACATGACACCACACCATCCCCAGTTGTACTTGCATGCAAGGTTTGATGATCCTTTATGAATTGATAAGGAAGATATGGCCCAGAAAACTAAACGTTTATGGACGGACGAACGTACATACGGACAGTCCCATACAATAATACAATCGGTCAAAGATGGGCGTATAAAAATCACACTCCTAAAAGCTGAAAATAACTAGAAAAATTTCTGTTGAACACTGCTCACCCAACCTGCTCCGTACAACTGATATAAATATATTTTACGGAATGGATATGTACATTATATAATAAAACGTGATCACATTTGTATGAGTTGGTAAAATAATGGTAAAAAATTAAATCTCTGATGAATAAAATAATGGAATAAGCTGATGAATGGCTACTTGTAATATACTTGGCACTGTTAGACCTACTTGTTGCCGACACTCATCATCATGTAGAAGACGGCTGATGCAAACACGAGGCCACACCCAAAGAATGACGTCAGCGTGAAGCAAAGTGCAACTGGCAGAATGGCTGGTCTACAAGAAAAACACAAAAACATATCATGAGACAAATAGTTCCACTGAGTACTGATTGAGTTAGTCAACAACCCTGCAATGCTGTGGAATGTTTAATTCTCCACGACACTTTTTGGGGGGGGGGGGGGGGGGGGGGAAGGGGAGGGGGACTATATTTGATTTTTATTTTTTTTGCTCTGCATGTTTTTATGCTGTGGACATTTTCTTAATTGCAGGGGTTGGTTATATCCAGAATGAGTGCACACAGACACAGGTCTGACAAGAGAGAACCAGAATGAACCTGACATGGTATAAAATCTGGCTTCGGTTCTGAGATCTTGTTAGGACAGCAGATCTCCCAGTGAATAAAATGTAGACTAGTGATTACCCTAACTTAGATTATGGAGCATATACATTCACAAGTTAGACATGTAACTCTCCCTCCCCAATAATGTTTAATAAATGTATCACATGATACCTACTTTTCCAAGAGGATTATGTGACTGTTGAATGGTTAAATAAAATGTTATCGCATGTATGTGTGTTAACACTGTATGTGTTATAAAAAATAACAAAATTTTCTTATTGAACTGATTTTTATGTATCAAATGAAAATTGAAAGTGAAATATTTACTTACATTCCATACAATAATGCCTTCTGATAGTATGGACGTCTCTCTGAGAAGCGGGTGATTGGTTGGATAAAATCAAGAAATGCACAACAGCAAGGAGCCTCTAGAAGAACCACAAAGAACCCAAGGAGCCTGTAAGAGAAATGGTTTGTAATGATCACAAACATGGAACTGGTCTGTATATCGCATGCACACAGGGTGGGAAGTAGCTTAGTGGTAGAGCACCCTGCCTGAGCTGTGATGGCTCGTTCTCAGATCTTTCAGGTCCTAACCAGTGCCCCACAACTGAACTGGTATATCAGTGGCCATGGTATGTACTGTCCTGTCTATAAGAAAGATCCATCACTTTATCGTTAGGAATAACTTACATGACAAAAACAAGTTTCTTTTTTTCTCTCTAACGAAGCCGGTTTTAGCACCCCCCAAAAATCTAATTTTAACATACATCACTACTCTAAAATATTAAAAACTGGGTGGGTTTTTTTTAAATCCCCAAAATTATACTTTATCCTTTCACATGTGAACATTATTTTATAAACTACTTTTGCTCCCTCACAAAATGTTTTTCTGGGGTTGTTTTTTCCTCAAAAATTAATCCAGTAGTCTAAAAGGGAAATATTATAAATAGTCTAGAGAAGACAGCTTCAAGAATACTCACATTAACAAGATCCCGGATACCAAACATAGTGGAGTAAATGTGATCAGTGAGACGATCCCTGTTATCACAGCAACTGAAAATATATTTAATATATAATTATAATCATCATGTTATAAATATGTTATAATGGCAGCAAACCTTTTTGTTTTCAAAATCTTGATCCGCGATATTTCAAGTCAATTGAACATGTATTAGCACCAACTGTTCAATGTTTTAAAACTATGTAGTGATCTCTGAAACTTGCATAACTAATCGTGACACAATACTCAACTAAATGTTCATTGTCACTGTCAGGATTATAAGACTCCATCATATGCGGTCATGTGGGATAGAAAGAGTATACACGAGGTGGTGGAAATTTCTACCTGGAACGAGGCTTGCAGAGTCCCATGGTCGAAATGTTTCACCACTGAGGGTGTACTTTTTCTATCCCACATGATCGCATATGATGGAATCTTTTTGTATCAGTATCATCTATTCGGTAAATAAACCATTATTTTACACGAATAGACAAAGATGGCTGAACAACTAACTTTTTTATTTGATAATTTTGTCATAAATAAACTATGCTATCATATTTGCCATGTTTGTTTTACGAGTTAAATAAAATTAAACACAACAAATTAACAAGATAGCTTTTATCATGAAGGTTTTAATAACAAAATATTAATTTAAAACAGTGTCTAATGACCTCATGTCACAATCTCACATTAATATGACGTCATAAATTACTAATGATGTCATGTTAAACGAGTGCGCATGATATCCCATGTAGGATAGAAATTTGTTACATAGCTTATTTTCATGGGATAGCTCTGTCCTATATACCTAAGGATGAGACAAAGTCCCATTAACAACTCATGTTAAGCTGTCACCTTCACACTTCAATTTGCAAATGACAGCTGCTACAAACCATTTAAGAAGCAAATCAAGCAGACTATGGATCTGTAATAAATAAATAATAAATCAGATTATTACCTATTATTATCAGATATTGCTTTTCACGTCTTGTAATCCGACTGATAACTGGTCACTTACTAATATATCAAACGAGTCAGAATTATGATGCTATTATTGTCTGTTGTCCTGCTTCGGTGGTTGCATTGTATATGGTCCATATATGTTTTAACATAAATATCTTTCGGGATGTTTTCTAATTCACTTTACTATTTTACTAACATATAAAGTACAGTTTATATGTTAGTAAAATAGTAAAGTGAATTAGAAAAGTAGAAATATAACTCACCAATTATTCCAGTTTAAGATTAAAGCAGATGAGTGCGTGGCCTGTGCAGCTCGTGATGTGTCAAGGAATGTCAGGTGAGTGACAGTGAATAGCCACCAACTGGGTCAAACACAGCTGGCCAGTCTATTGGTTGATCGTCACTGTCCCTGGTCAGAGGTCAGATGTAAAGACAGGTAAATGCATGTCCCTACAGCTCCTAGCCAAAGGTTTAGGTGCATGTGCGTTGTGCATAATAAAATCATTAAAACAATAAAACCCACATGGTTACATATGCACAGTGTAAACAATTGCTTTAATTTACGACAAGACGCTTCGCTTTCATCAACCTGACTTGTAAAACAACATACATGACTTGATAGTATAATAAACTATTTAACTAAATATATTTCAATTTGCATCAACATAACGAAATGGAGTTATAGTATTTTTTTCTTTTAAAAAATCCAAAGAAAAAATGCATATTATTAGGCCTATTGGTAGGACATGTTTGAGCAAAAACGACCATTCACGATACCAAGTGATAATTTTCTTTTCTTTGGGACTATGTAATTGGTCAATTTTGTGATTTTAGATGGGGAAAGTCAACTTAATCAAGGGTTTTACAGAATTACTTACAGTAATAAAGCAGGAAGGCTGGTAAAGTCCATTACGATTTGAGGTTATCACACAATACCATGTGATCTTAATAAAAGACGCACGTCTTTTTAGTGTGTCTAGGGACCGTCTAAATATACACCTGCCAATCAAGAACCACAGGTACAGGCCACGGAAAGAAAACACTAATTAACCAAGAAAACACTCCAACTATTATTTCAGTATGTGGGTTAATTTATATACAAAACATAATACAGTTATTTCAATACTTTGACAATGGTAGTTTATTTTGAAAAATAAACCACATATACACGTTGCTGTGTTACTGGGATTATTACAGAACATTGCGATGCATCCGCAAAAATCAGGTATGTTTTGTTTCTTCAGTTCGAAAACCAATTCCTGACGTGACACGTATTACGTAACCACCAGCTCGCCAGAGAGCGTATTCACTGGGATAGTACAAAATGGCTGTGCCCATTATATACAATAGCCTTCACATTTAACTGTTTTATTAATTAACTATACGATTATACTTGTTGATATTAAGCAATAATGTGCATTATGTATTGTTGAATATGCATACCAGTCCAACAGCCTTGCTTTAGCATTCCTTTAAAGCACTCCCTATTAATCCACGATTTGTACATGAATATATTATAAGAAAACCAAATTATTATGGTTATTTTTCAGTTAGGCTAGTTCACCAAGATTAACTTTGCTACAAGTGCAAGCACTGCATTTGTAGCCAAAGTTAATCTTGATGAACTACAGTCGTCAGGCCTACCTGAACCACCAATAACGCCAATCCCACGAGCAAGCATTCGACACCACCATGCTCCTTTTTTTTCTGGCACGCCGGATTCCTGCTGCTGGGCAGCACTAGCGGTTGCACTAACTAACTGCCCCATTAGCTGATTATTATTCTGTCAACTCATAGTATATTTAGGGTAAATAAATAAAAATAATGATCGCAACGTGTACAGTTGTTGTCACTTTTTTTAAGACTATGATCTGCGCATGTGTAACATTTAGAGTTATGCCCCTTCGCTCGTCTCATTCCGTAATTTTTGTTTTTGCCTGAAAAGAAAGCGAAAGTATCGATCCCAGAAATACATTAAAAATGGTTTGTTTTGTTTAACGACACTACTAGAACACATTGGTTAATTAATCATCGGCTATTGGATGCCAAACATTTGGTAATTCTGACACGAAGTCATCAGTGGAAACCCGCTACATTTTCCCTAAGGCTAATGCAGCAAGGACCTTTTTGTATGTACTGTTTCACAGATAAAGGAGATCTAAGCACACACCACAGCCTTTGGCCAGTTGTGTAGTTCATCAAGATTAACCTTGTGCAAGCACAATGCAGTCAAGGTTAATCTTGATAAACTAGCCAGTTGTGTGCACTGATTGGAATGAGAAAAAACTTAATCATTTGAATGGATCCAAAGATGCCTGATCACAAAAAAGGGAAGATTTCAAACAATATTTTTTTTATAAGGGTTGGAGAACATTTTCTCCATCATTGGAGTAGCCAAAATTATATGTATTAGAGGGAGCACACATATTGAGGTGTGTGTGTGTGTGTGGTCACACTGTCAAAGCTGTTTGTATTAAAGGTGGTGGGGAAACAATCTGGGTGTAAATGGAGGAGAGCATGGCCTCTATGGTGCCTCTGGCTATGCCAACACAGCAATAATAAAATATAAATAACTGGTATTTGTAGCACTTTAGAGCAATATCATGTTAAAATATTAAATCTTCAGTCTCAAGTAATATTTATTACCCCAGCAGGCACTCATAACGTGGAAAATAAAAATCATAATTTCTCACTGAGAAATTATCATGCATTGGTTTAACATACACAACTATTGGACGATTTCACGCCAACAAACTAATCACCATGTCAGTACTAAATATGAAGTCATCACGATTTAGCAAAGCACAACAATGATGTCACATAGTTTACAGCGTTTGCATTTACATCTTTCTGGTTTCAGTGTTAAAATTGTAATAAAATGGTAGTTTAATGCAGTTCATTATAGATTTGTTTTTCACAGAATATATAGAACTTAGGGTTTTGAAAATTATCTGTGAACTGTGAATAAAATACAAAGTTAAAGCAATACCCAGCACAGTAAAGTAGTTTACTTCATTTCTATATTCATGGACGTGTAGCCGATGTAGGCTATATAGAAAATAAAGGCTTTAAAAAAACCCTCAAATAGTTGGGGTAATAAATAAAATAACAAACTCCGTACCAGTTATTATCAAATTTATGTCCCTCGTGAAATGTTAAATTTTAAATTATTTCACTCGGAACATAAATTTGATAATAAATAGTAACTTGTTTATTATCCTCTATTTATATTATTTAATCATATTTTAGAATAGATCATCCACATTAATTAATGTTCTTAGCCTTGCATGCCACTCTTCGGTATCTTTGACCATAGTAACTAATCTACTTCACATACATGTAACAATGGTTTTTTCCCCAGTCTCAGCCAGTGCATCACAACTGGAATATCAAAGGCTATGCTATATGTTGTCCTGTCTGTGACAAAGTGGATAGAAAAGATCCTTTGCTTTGTTTTGTTTAACGACACCACTGGTGCACATTTATTTATTAATCACTGGCTGTTGGATGTCAAACATTTGGCAATTCTAATACATGATCTTCAGAGGAAACCTGCTACATTTTTCCACTAACAGCAAGGCGTCTTTAATATGCACTTGCCCACAGATGGGACAACACATACCATGGCCTTTGATATGCCAGTCTTGGCATAGTGGCTGAGACGGAGAAAACCCCAATCAGAGAATGGGTCCACCGATGAGGTTCGATCCTTCAACCCAAGAATTGCACTGTAGTTGATTACTAAATGGCAAAACAAAATGGTGTCCAAATTTGTCTTCAAAGATACTTTATTATTTTGGCTACATGGTTGTCACAACCCAGTAGTTATCAATATTTTGGTATTTAGCTAAATTATGGCTAACTATATAAAAAAACAACCAAACCCACAATACCTAACAAACGTTTCAAATGTTTGCAAAACTGCTTATGGTGTTAGCTGAAGAGGAACATTACACACTATATATATTTCACAGAGGCAAGTGGGTCCTGAATTTGGACCGGAAAATACATTGTGAAAAATAGATTTTTAAAATGTTGCATTTATCAGCATTCATAATGTAAATTTTACTTGTAGAATGCATGGAAATGTAATTTCAGAACATCTAGTTTTAAAGATGTTCAGGGGAGCAGGCTTCTAACCCACCCGTCTAAAAACTAGGGTGACTCATGCCCTCAAAATCGATAAGTAAGCCCCTCCAGTGTTCACTTGCTTCTGCCCGACTACGCCTAACCTTTATTATGTGCCAACATGTCTCCCCACCCTCCCCTGGAAACTTTCCATTAGATGCCCATGCTGAAACCAATGCAAAGTTGTTTCCATCTTTTTAAAGATATGTGAGGAGAGGAAGTTGCTCTTATAATTTCATCTGAATGTCACAGATAAAAGTAATGTACATACTAAGAATAGGAAACAACCCGAGGTTGTGTGTCGTACTGATTTTTATGAAACGAGTGTCAGGATGTTTGTGTACATGAATCCTAACACAAGTGAGTGTAATATTACATGTGAGTGATGACAAAAATTAAGTCATATTTCACATGCACAGTCTGAGTGTGACACTTTTTATAAAAATTACACTGCATTCAATCTTGTGAGACAGGAGAAAACTACAACAGAACAACAAAAAGCAAAAACGTACATCATAACAAAGATGTATTTCATGTTTTTAAGTACACATTTATTTTATACTTGTCTCAGAAGTCCACATTTAATATAATGCTTTCAGTGGGACACAATCAACATGATTTTTGTCCAATGATAAAATGATGACTGAACTTATAATGAGTACAAAAGTTGTGCAAAAATAAACATTTAAGTAAAATATTTTCCAATGTTAAGAAGTGAAGAGGTTTTACACAGAAAATGTCAAGTTACTTTTCCTGCATGTGACTGTTATACACAGTTTTAGATTTATCGTTTACGTCGAGTACATGTTTGAACTGATCACAGACTCGAGTGAAGTGGGTTCCTTCCCAGAACACTTTCCCACACGTGGCACAACAGAAGAACAAGTCAACCTTGTCAAACATCGGCTTCGGCATGGCGTCAACCTGCAGCAAGACGCCGTTTGAGACGAGACGAACAGACGACCAGTCAATGCCGTAATCGATGAGAAATCGTGACACATTGTCTGGAATACTCTGTTCAGTAGAGTTATTTCCCTTCTTCAGCTGATCCAGCCTCTGATACAGAAGTTTAAGATCAGGGCTTGGAATCTTGATGTAGTTGTCGCCATTGCAAATCTGACAAAAAACACAATGAAAACAAATGTTCATAAAATCATTAAAATTAGTTATTAGGCAGTGTAAAATACTTTTAGCAACTACCATTAAATTACACAATATTTACAATTCCTTCAGTTATAATTTTTAATTGATTTTGTTTTTCCAAATTCAGTATGTTTGTGGTAGTCCTAAAGTTTGTGATACCTAAAAATACATCTTATGTGAAAGAGAAAAGTTAAGTTCTTGGAGAACTAATGTCAGCGAATTTAAAAATGAGGAATTTGTCAATAACCCATTAAAATACATAATGAAACAGCCAAGGATTTAATAAAAATCCTATCTTTGAAACAGTGATTGTTAACTAATAGTTACTGATGTTCCTAGTTTTGTGAAGTAGTTAATGATTTCATTCAATATATAATGGGGTTTTTTTTAAAGATAATTAAAAAGTTGCCAAAGCATGCAGTTAAAATAAATCTTTGTATAAAACACATTAAAAAAGAAGAAAGGGTACATGGAATAACTTAATGGTTAAGGAGATTATTAAGTCAAATCATAACGAGCACACAAATTTCGTGCTACATTTTATTTTATTTTAAAATGATGATTAAAATATAAAAAAGTAAAAACTTATATTTATTATTCACCTGACAGCGACTGAAAATGTCTTCCTGTGTGACAGTGACATTGAAATGATGTAATACTTCAGCAGCTTGGTCTCGCGCTTTTTCCGACTGCACGTTGTAACACATTTCTGGCAATATATGAGCACGTATCTGAAACACACAAAAATAACCACCTCATCTGTATAACAAATCTTGTACATGCTGTTGAACATTTATTGATTTGTCACACTTAACACAATGAATATTAATTATTGAAGATATTAACTAATCATCAAATAACTATCCAACCCTCTTTATTTACTAATGGTCACATGGTGACATGGCCTACTGTACATCTGTCAGTACTGTTTTAACAGCGATATTTGACTTAAACATACACAGACTGGATAAACATCTTTCAGCTCTGGTTTATGGATAAATACCTACATTTATTTGACAAACATTCCTTCATCCAGTGAAGATATTAATTTTGGTTGTCGACCCATTTTTGAAATATAAACATTAAATTCTGTCAATACAACTATGAACTGATAATTGATGCAAATGTATAATTATTTATCTACATGTAAGTTTGTTTTGTTAAACGACACTACTAGAGCACATTGATTTATTATTAACATTTAGTAATTTTGACATATAATCTTAAAAAACCTGCTACATTTTTCCATAAGTAGCAAGGGATCTTTCATATGCACCATCCCACAGACAGGATATCACATACCACAGCCTTTGATATACCAGTCGTGGTACATTGGCTGAAACGAGAAATAGCCCAATGGGGCCCACTGACAGGGATTGATACAAACCGACCACGCATCAAGCGAGCGCTTTGCCACTGGGCTATGTCTTGCTCCCCTAAGTGTACGAAGACAATACAGTTAATACCAGATTAGGGATGCCAAACACCTAAGTGTACGAAGACAATACAGTTAATACCAGATTAGGGATGCCAAACACCTAAGTGTACGAAGACAATACAGTTAATACCAGATTAGGGATGCCAAACACCTAAGTGTACGAAGACAATACAGTTAATACCAGATTAGGGATGCCAAACACAAAAACAAACCCCCACAAAATAAAAAAATTAAAAACTACAACCAACCTGAAAACAATTAGTATAAACTTCTAACTATTATTGTGGTAATACATGGTATACAACGTTCAGTAGAAGTTAACATAAATATTAACTTGTGGTACTTACCATAGCAAAGGGCTTACCACTACTAAGTACAAGTCTTCCCTCTTGTCGACAAATCTGTAAATAACACATCTTGAGTTAAATCACCAAATTCTGTCACTTATGAATATTACAAAAACAAATAATAGACTGTATTGTAAACATTTAAGGTAAGTCCAGATAAACTGGTTTCCACAGTAGAATCTAAAAGACAAACTTATGCAAAACAAATTGTAAAAAATTAACAAAATGTCTTTGTTCCAACTTTTGCTTAGAATATTTGCTGACAATGTATATTATTTTTAAAATTAATAATTTCACTCTCTTTGTAGAGAAAACCCACTGCTACCACACAGGCTACTCCTACTGAAACGTAGCAAGAAATCTTTTATATGCACTTCTCCATAAACAGGACGGCACATACCACAGCATTTGAGGGCACTGATTGAGATGGAATAAAACCCAGGTTCCATTGAACATAGCTAAAGAGGTGAGTGTGGGTGGGTTGGGGAGAGCAGACCCACTCAAATCACAACCCCCTCCCCAACCACCACATTTAATATTTTACTGTCACACCAAAACATGGCCCCAATCCGCCAAAAAACATTGCTGGCTATGCCAGTGATTGATCCTACAACCCATGGCACCTGACACAGGCCCTCTACCACTGCACTACATCCTGCCCTGACTGACACAAGCACTCTACCACTGCACCACATCCTGCCCTGACTGACACAGGCCCTCTACCACTGCACCACATCCTGCCCTGACTGACACAGGCCTCTACCACTGCACCACATCCTGCCCTGACTGACACAAGCCTCTTCCACTGCACCACATCCTGCCCTGACTGACACAGGCCTCTACCACTGCACCACATCCTGCCCTGACTGACACAGGCCTCTTCCACTGCACCACATCCTGCCCTGACTGACACAGGCCTCTTCCACTGCACCACATCCTGCCCTGACTGACACAGGCCTCTACCACTGCACCACATCCTGCCCTGACTGACACAGGCCTCTACCACTGCACCACATCCTGCCCTGACTGACACAGGCCTCTACCACTGCACCACATCCTGCCCTGACTGACACAGGCCTCTACCACTGCACCACATCCTGCCCTGACTGACACAGGCCTCTACCACTGCACCACATCCTGCCCTGACTGACACAGGCCTCTACCACTGCACCACATCCTGCCCTGACTGACACAGGCCTCTACCACTGCACCACACCCTGCCCTGACTGACACAGGCCTCTACCACTGCACCACACCCTGCCCTGACTGACACAGGCCTCTACCACTGCACCACATCCTGCCCTGACTGACACAAGCACTCTACCACTGCACTACATCCTGCCCTGACTGACACAGGCCTCTACCACTGCACCACATCCTGCCCTGACTGACACAGGCCTCTACCACTGCACCACATCCTGCCCTGACTGACACAGGCCCTCTACCACTGCACCACATCCTGCCCTGACTGACACAGGCCCTCTACCACTGCACCACATCCGACACAGGCACTCTACCACTGCACCACATCCTGCCCTGACTGACACAAGCCTCTACCACTGCACTACATCCTGCCCTGACTGACACAAGCACTCTACCACTGCACCACATCCTGCCCTGACTGACACAGGCCTCTACCACTGCACCACATCCTGCCCTGACTGACACAGGCCTCTACCATTGCACCACATCCTGCCCTGACTGACACAGGCCTCTACCACTGCACCACATCCTGCCCTGACTGACACAGGCCTCTACCATTGCACCACATCCTGCCCTGACTGACACAGGCCTCTACCACTGCACCACATCCTGCCCTGACTGACACAAGCACTCTACCACTGCACTACATCCTGCCCTGACTGACACAGGCCTCTACCACTGCACTACATCTGCCCTGACTGACACAGGCCTCTACCACTGCACTACATCCTGCCCTGACCGAGATAACAGAAACAGTGTTAGTACTCTTCACCTGTACGGTTTTCTCGTGGTCTTCGTTATTTTCGAGAATCCTCACGTCCACACCACAACTCCTGAGGTGACGTCCAAGACCTTGCAGCATCGTGTCAACCACCACGCGCAGCTGGTTTGGGCGCATCGGCGGACCGGAGCGAGGCACACACCACGACGTCTCTGTCTGAACACAAACAAAGACAACAACTGTCAGGTTAATAGTTATAACATGGCCATCACTATTAAAATAATAAGTACCAACTTAAGAGCGCTATCATAAAAATGTTAAGTCCAAAATTGGGAAAAATGAAGATAACCATATAAATTACTTGTTTAATACAAAGTGTATGTTTACATTTTACATGGTGACTTTTTAAAAATCAGTACAGAATTTAACCTCTCTAAACCAGATACCTCTTAAAACTGAACGTTTTACTTGATCCCAAGATTGTC
This sequence comes from Gigantopelta aegis, assembly GCF_016097555.1. Lineage (NCBI taxonomy): Eukaryota > Metazoa > Mollusca > Gastropoda > Neomphalida > Peltospiridae > Gigantopelta > Gigantopelta aegis. The sequence continues at coordinate 7,539,380 of NC_054708.1, read as the reverse complement.
CGGTTTAGAGGGCTTTCACTGCATATAAATCAGTGATATATACAGGTTCTAAAAACACTGAACATTGGGGGTTTTTGTTTTGCTGTGATCTGTTTGCATTTGATTTTAAAATTAAAAGTTGAATCCAGTATATTTTATCTTTGTGTTCATTTCTTATGTATAAATGGTTAAAACACAAACCGTTTCAGGTTTTGGAAGTTTCTTTCCTGCTGCCTTGGCCTTTTTCTTGTCGTTGCGTGTTGGTTTGCACCACTTGTGAGATAGAAGTGGCTCTGGGTCAATGTCAAGGTGGTTAGCATCAATGTGCTTGAGGAGGACACCATAAACTTCTAATAGAACATAGGCATCTAGAGCTGCAATTCACACATATAATAAACATTAGTCTTTAGCATACAAAACACCAAAAATCTCTAACAGAACAAAGGCATTAAAGAGGTGGAAATCACACACAAAGATAAACATTAGTCTTCAGCATACACAATGCAGTATTCATTCAATAAATATATTATCTCATGTAAAATGACTTGACTTGAAGATTTTTCCATGCTCATGTACCACGAAGGTTTCGAGCATGTCTATCCTGAGTCCCGTCTGGATGCCAGTGGCCTGACTCGGGGCAGAAAACTTTAAGGGACAATTTTGATATTTAAATCCAAAATAATAAAACTTGGAACTTTAATATAAAAAATAAATAAATTAAATTGCCCTTTCCAAAAAGGTGTCACTAATAAATACAGAGCTCTAGGATTTTAATTTAAATTTAAAACTTTGGTCGCAGTTGGACTGGGCTGCCTAAAAATAAATTAATTTAACATATTTAATTTTACCAATTAATTGCCCCATAGCCTAATCCGAAAAAAAAGAGAGGGAGAGGTTACCAGGAGAGGGGGGGGGGGGGGGAGAGGGACAACCCGCGCCCAGGAAGTTTTGTTGTGTAAAATGAACCACCTTTGAAGGACACATTAGATATTTCTTCTACATTTAAAAAATATATAATGGAGAGTTTTACTTGAGAAAATGTGGAGGATATATGAACCAGAAACAAATTCTGGTGCAAGCCTATAATATAAATAAATATCTGTGTGCCTCATATACCCATATATACTTTTATAATACTTAAAAAATACAGTGTACGTTTGAAGATTAAAACAAGCATTTTCAATGTACTGCTAAAGCAATACATGTCCCCAACAGGCCCAACATGTTTTCTAATCTTCTAAGTTCAAGGGCCATAATGCTGTTAACAATGAGTAAATTGAAAATGAAAGTGAAAGTTGATCTGAAACTGGACATGATATAACTATACACACAATTTCAGCTCAGTATCAAGACACTGGAAAACTAGTATGTGTGACAGACAAACCGATGGACAGAATAGACAGAAGAAAGGGCTGAAGGACAGAAAGAAGGAACGAAGGAAGGAAGGAAATGTTTTATTTAATGACACACTCAACACATTTTATTTATGGTTATATGGCGTCAAACATATGGCTAAGGATCACACAGAGAGGAAACCCGCTGTTGCTACTTCATGGGCTACTCTTTTTGATTAGCAGCAAGGGATCTTTTTATATGCACCATCCCACAGACAGGATAGTACATACCACGGCCTTTGTTACACCAGTTGCGGAGCACTGGCTGGAATGAGAAATAGCCCAATGGGGCCATCGACGGGAATTGATCCAAAACTGACTGTGCATTAAGCGAGAGCTTTACCACTGGGCTACATCCCGCCCCGACAGAAAAATGGAGACAAAACCTATAGTTCCCTCTTGTTGGACCAGTAGGAGACTAATAAACTGTATTGTGTTTTAATATCAATGAGTTTGACGTGACGAACCTGCGTAAACAAGTTGTTCTGTTCTGAGCGGTCTCCTCTCCCAGTCTGACATCTGTTCTATCTTACACAGCGGCTTCCCGAGACACCGACGAACCAGCTCACTCAAACCGCGCTCCTCTTTCTTCTGAAACTTGAACGGTCTGGCCACCATAGCACCTTCGTCATCATCGTCGTCATCCACATCAACATCGTCCCTGTCCACACAGCTCGGACCTGCTACAGCCTCATCTCCTTCCAAGAGCTTTTCATTCAACATAACCGGGCCATCACCAAACATCTGTACAACAGAACACAAACACATGAAAGGTTAAGTGGAGAATCAATCCATTGGTTTGTGGCCTGTTTACAGAAAGGAAAATAATCTGTTAGCATTCTGAGAGTCCTTCTAACATAGTACATGTTTTCACACAGACCCAACAAATTTTAATATCTCCTAAATTTAAGGGCCATAACTCCGTCAAAACTATGAACTCCCCATGAAAGTCAAATTTGATCAGTAACTCTTCATGATAAAGCTATACATAACATTTCAACTCAATATCTTGCAGCATTGTCCAACCTGTCTATTGACTTGAGAATGAGAGATGCAGCATTGTCCAACCTGTCTATTGACTTGAGATTGAGAGATGCAGCATTGTCCAACCTGTCTAATGACTTGAGATTGAGTGATGCAGCATTGTCCAACCTGTCTATTGACTTGAGATTGAGAGATGCAGCATTGTCCAACCTGTCTATTGACTTGAGATTGAGAGATGTAATGCTCTGCTGCAACATTGGCTATTCCTACCAAACATCTGCAAAATATTTTTATATTGCAAATTTCCATAACGAGGATAGCAAATACCACATGTTCATTGAGGGCTCTCAATCTTATGACCTATCGCTCATTTAGTAAGGGACTCTTATCGGTAACATCACACAAATTGAGGCTATAATGTTCAACATAATACTGGTAACTGCAACACTTAGTAGACACAGAAAGATCCATCATTTCGTCACTGACTATAATTTTAAAAGTTTGGCTCTAATGTCCAACATATGGTAAGTGCAACAAATGGAAGAAAGAAAAATTCACAGAGTATAATATTAAATTTTGGCTCTAATGTCCAACATATGACAAGTGCACCACTTGGTATAAAGAGAAAAATCCACCATTGTGACACAGGCTATAATATTAAAGGGACATTCCCGAGTTTGCTACAATTTTTAAGATGTTATCGACTAACAGAAACTTTTTAATGATTGTAATTACATATCAAATATATTTTTCTGCATCAAATATTATTGGCTCTATATTAAATGTGTTTTTGATCATTTTAATATTTGTACTAGGTTAAATTTCATTTTATTTCCTAAAATATTGTTTTTTCGTACTTACAAAATTATTTGAAGACAAATTCCAGTTTGGGCTTCTTACAAATATTAAGACGACCAGAAACTCATTGAATATACAGACACTGATATTCTAAACAAGAAAATATATTTAATATATAAGTTAAATCATAGAAATATTTTATTAGTCGGAAACATATTACAATGCAGCAAACTCAGGAATGTCCCTTGAAATGAAGAAAGAGTTACCTGTTTTGTGAGATCTTCGATGTTTATCACTCGTTTCATTTCAAGAAGAGGTTCCTTCATGCTAGGAAATGTGTTCACCAGCATCTTCAAGTCTCCCTCAAAACCAAATCCTATTAAATATATCAATTTAAATATCATTTTCTCTTCTTACACACAAATTATTGAATTTAAAACAAGAAGCTGAGCTACATTCAAAAAGTCCTAAGCAACAAATAAGTATTGAGCTATGGTTGTAGATAAAAACAACATCTTATCCCTATAATCTGAAATCCAATACAACCTATAGTTACACGGTAAGTGTGACCTAGTTACACTCTAAAGTAGTGACACAGAATGGAAGGAAGGAAGGAAATGTTTTATTTAATAATGAACTCAACACATTTTATTTACGGATATATGGCGTCAGACATATGGTTAAGGACCACACAGATATTGAGAGAGGAAACCTGCTGTTGTCACTTCATAGGCTACTCTTTTTAAGCAGCAAGGGATCTTTTATAGGCAACATCCACAGACAGGGTAGCACACACCACGGCCTTTGATATACCAGCCGTGGTGCACTGGCTGGAACGAGAAATAGCCCAATGGGCCCACCAACGCAGATTGATCCCACACCGACTGCACATCAAGTAGGCGCTGTACCACTGGGCTACGTCCCACCCTATGACACAGAATGGAAGACAACTTGTCTACAAAGGAGCAATATACTTACCAAGTTTGAGAAGAGACTGGTTACAGAAGATGCTGCTGGTGAAGTGAGACCAGTCTTCCGAGTCCATCACAGAGCTGAGGACGTGACAGTCAATAAGAAAAACGTGGTCTCTCACCGCCATCTGTAACAATGCCACTCTGAAATGATAAACATCAAGTGACAAACACGTGGTCTCTCACCGCCATCTGTAACAAGGCCACTCTGAAATGATAAACATCAAGTGACAAACACGTGGTCTCTCACCGCCATCTGTAACAAGGCCACTCTGAAATGATAAACATCAAGTGACAAACACGTGGTCTCTCACCGCCATCTGTAACAAGGCCACTCTGAAATGATAAACATCAAGTGACAAACACGTGGTCTCTCACCGCCATCTGTAACAATGCCACTCTGAAATGATAAACATCAAGTGACAAACACGTGGTCTCTCACCGCCATCTGTAACAAGGCCACTCTGAAATGATAAACATCAAGTGACAAACACGTGGTCTCTCACCGCCATCTGTAACAAGGCCACTCTGAAATGATAAACATCAAGTGACAAACACGTGGTCTCTCACCGCCATCTGTAACAAGGCCACTCTGAAATGATAAACATCAAGTGACAAACACGTGGTCTCTCACCGCCATCTGTAACAATGCCACTCTGAAATGATAAACATCAAGTGACAAACACGTGGTCTCTCACCGCCATCTGTAACAATGCCACTCTGAAATGATAAACATCAAGTGACAAACACGTGGTCTCTCACCGCCATCTGTAACAAGGCCACTCTGAAATGATAAACATCAAGTGACAAACACGTGGTCTCTCACCGCCATCTGTAACAATTCCACTCTGAAATGATAAACATCAAGTGACAAACACGTGGTTTCTCACTGCCATCTGTAACAAGGCCACTCTGAAATTAGAAACATCAAGTGACAAACACGTGGTCTCTCACCGCCATCTGTAAGAAGGCCACTCTGAAATAATAAATATCAATTTGAAAGTAAATACTAATGAAATGTATGTTTAATGACACCCCAGCACAAACACAGAGATCGGCTGTTGGGAGTCAAACAAAGGTAAGTACATCAATATGATTAAGTAAATACTAAGTGATGTGCCAGACATCTTTTAACCATTTCAGCTCTATAGTTTTTGGATAAGTTGTTTTAAAATTAAAATAAATAGAACAGTAATAAGTTTAGCTGGGTATAAAAGGGATAACACAGTGCCAAACTGAATAGTTGCAATCAATCACTATCGCTTCACTAGCCATTTTCTCCTTGAAACCATCTCCCTGCCACACACCTATTCCTGTCTGTCTCTCTCTCTCTCTCTCTCTGTCCGTCTCTGTCTGTCTGTCTGTCTGTCTCTTTCTCCCCCCAATTTCAAGGGAATTTTTTTTCATAAAGTATCATCCCATATGCCTGTGATGACAGTGCTATTATTAATCATATTAAATATACTGCCACCAGGTTCACATACGACACATACCTTGCAGGCGTATTGGCAAAAGCAGGCCTCCATTCAGAATCAATCCCAATAACAGTGCCGGGCTGAAAGAAAAACAAATCGGTAGACATCTTCATTCTTACAACATTCAACATGTAATGTTTAGTAGTTTTGTTAACTACCGGACAAATTTGAAACTCACTTTTAATAAATATTCATAAGTACATACTATAATCTGCGAGTATCTAAATGTCAGATCCCTTTAACCAGATACCCCAATCACTTTACTGCTCTTTTTCACTCCAAAAATAAGAGAACTGGTGCTAGTAAATTACAATTTTTTAGGTAAATTTGAACAAAATTATTCAAAACTAGCATATGAATGTGATTAGTAATTACGTTAATTTTTGTGTGTTATTTTCTGCTTTTTTTAAACCAAGAAAATATTTTTGAAAAAGAAAAAGGACTGAAAATATTAAAGTCTATTTAATAATTTTCACAAGATAGTTGGTTATTACAAACATACTTTTTTTTTTAGAAATGTTTTCTCATCAATTTAGAAAGAAGGAATGCAGGAATATATGTGGAATACGTCACCAGGATCTTATGTCTGGTGGGATTGTGAAAATTAATGTGAGTAAATCATACTTGGGATATGTTTTCAAGCCACTAAACGATGCAGTACACCACTGTTAAATTAATTTAACAGACAAAAGTAAATATATATATTGGGAACTTTTAGTACAAAAATTGGGAAATTTCAATGCCACTTTGTTTTGCCCTATGTTCTGACCCACAGAATGCCTGTATAAATCCCTGGAATGTGTTTAACACTGACCACTGTCAGATGCTGGACACACGTCTTGAGTTTCTGTTTGGTGTCGATGATGGTCACCTGGTCCAGCGTGACGGCCAGACTGTGGTAGTGTTTGTCCATCTCCTCCTGGGGAATACACTCGTCATCCCAGTTCTCATCGCCCTCATTGAATGTCAGACTCGGAACCGGCTCATCAGGCTTCAGTCTAAAACATTCACAACTCAGCTTTAATACTTGCTTTTAAACATCCAGAAAGATTAATATTGCTTGCATTATCCAGGCCCTAATCTAACCTGTGAAATGAAGTTTTCTCTATTAACAGCAGTGAGAAGTTGTTGTTGTATTTTGGACCTAATCCGATTTCAAAAGCAAACTAACACAAAAGACATCAAGACCCTGACTTGTGTAGTGCCACAGCTCTCGTAAGACCTTCTCAGTCCGTGGTTTTACTTTGGTGCCTGACTGTACATCAACACATGTCATGCCCATTTGCAGTGACCAGTCAAGCATTGTTCATTTTCAGTCACAATCATTTCAGTAATGACAGAAAATACTCATTATTACTTTGATATTGAAGTAACAATGACATATTATCATTTCTTTAATACTATCACATTTTAATGAAAATATTTAATTGTTTTGTTTAAATTTTATTACTGGAAGTAATGATGTTTGATAATGAAATATTACGATTCAAACCAAGAGTCTAATTGGGAGCGTTTCCAAATAAACGCGGAACATGACGAAATATTACAAAATGAACTGATAAACGTTCACTTCACCCGTCTTTATCACACTTCTCTCTTTTCTTTTGGGTATGAAGAAGTCATTCTTTTACTTTTTCAGTTGTAAATTAAGGCCTGATTATCTAGTTTAACTTTTGGAACATACACTTTTACATTACCACAAGAAGATTATGTGTATTTTGAGACAAATGTTTAAAGCTACATACTGAGCGAGTCTGGCCCTGGCTTCTCGTACCGGCACTGGCAGGGAGGAATCCTCCAGGTTGTAGTAGTTGGCCCACTTGGCGGCCTCAGTGAGGTCGTTGTAACACATGATCTGCTCCACCAACTGCTGCCGGAGATATGCACTCGACCCAACGGCAGACTGACATGCAAGTAAATATGTGGAAAACATCAAGTAAATATGTGAAAAACATCAAGTAAATATGTGGAAAACATGCAAGTAACTACGTGGAAAACATCAAGTAACTACGTGGAAAATATCAAGTAAACATGTGGAAAACATCAAGTAAATATGCAGAAAACATCAAGTAAATATGCGGAAAACATCATGCGGAAAACATCAAGTAAATATGCAGAAAACATCAAGTAAATATGCAGAAAACATCAAGTCAACGGAAGGACTTGGTTAATTAAGACATTTATAACAGGCTCACCCTGTCCATGGCAAAATTAGCCAATTGCTAATTTTTATTCAAGGTGGCTACAACACTTAGCATTTGGTTAATTTTTATTTATTTTTAATTAGCCACTTTTAAAACATTATTTAAAAGGGAAAACTACATATGTAAAAATTGGCTAAAACAAAGTTTTTTCCAGTGTGAGCCCTGCATAAATAAACACACATCCTGCTTTTTCCTCTTTTTTAAAACATTATCTTACCATGACATGTTTTATACTAACATGACATGGTAAAATAATGTTTTAAGTATAAAGCATTACATTTAATTTGATAAATACATTAATTAAATTTGTTATAACCTTTGGCTGAATTATTTCAAATTTAGTTTGATTGTTGGAACAAATAATAAATTTGTATGTACTAAATGTTAAAATGTCCAGAAATGCATTGATTATAGAGATATTCATATTCTTAGTAAAATTGTAAGTTTAATCCTGTAAAAATATTTTATTTGCAAAAAAAAAAGTTTAAAAGGCTACAAACTGAGGATATTCCTTTTAATGGCTAAAACAATGCATTAGTTTGACTGCCATTAACCTCTAGTTTACTTCACATAACATCAAAAACAAGTCATACACTAACCTGAATCATTTCATCCCAGCTTCCAGACCCAAAACTTTTCTGAATTACAAAACAAAAGATGTTCCACAATTATACTGGTTAATTAATAGATATAATGTTGGTATTTAACATCAGTTTAATATATACTTTCGAAAACCAAGTGTTCAAAGATGATAAATGTGGTACACGTTGGAGGCATATTAATGGATTTCTTCTCCCAATATCATTAACATTTTACATTCTCAGCAATGCATTTTGAGTGATTATACGGGAATGTAGTTTCTTGGTTTTTAAAAATCTAAGCAAAAATGATCAAACCTGAAGGAAAAAACCCAGTCCAAAACCACTGCGAAATAATTCCTTTAAAATTAGGACACCATAGATGGTTGTAACAGGTTATATCAAATGAAATGGATTCCACATTTTCTACACTCCATGCAACAAAAAAGATAATGAACATTTAAATAAATGAGGTAAAACATACACTGAGACATTATGTACCCATAACACACGAGGTTGAAAATATCAGAAATGTACAGCTTGATCAATGTTGGGCTACATAGAAATGGAATGGATGTTATCTAAGTAGTGGACAAATACTGAAATAAAGGATGTAAATATAGACAGACAGAAAAATGTGAATGTACTAGTTAGCATGTAGCACTATCTATAGGACCTGGTATAAATATAGAACCAACCTCGATATACTTCTTGTACATCAGATACTTCAATGCTCCCAGTCCTCGAGCATTAGAAATATTAGGACACACCTCTAGAACAGTGAATATATACATATATTAAATAGCGTATTTAAAGGCACTAACCCTTGTTATTTGGCACTGTAAAACAAGGAAAGTAATGTAACATCAGCACGTTTTAAACTATGTCTGTCTTGCGTCTAACATAACATACATTTTATTGTCAAAGAGACATGTAAGGTACATGGAACATCTGATGTAATCAAAGCAAACCATCCTCTTTGGAATACCCACAAAAAGCCGATACATAACTAATCAAGAAAGTTATGGTTTAACTGTTACACTTGCTTTACTGTAAACAGTTTACTCTGTCCTTTGTTAAATCACTAAACAAGAATTAAAGTTAAGTTTAGGGATTATATTTATAATTAATTCACCAAAAACCTAATTCCGTTAACATTGTTAATTACAGTGTTACATTTTGCTTGCTTACATAGTTAAACAAAAATCAACCAATTACTACTCAAATGTTTTATGCTCTTAAACTCTGTTAGATGGAAAATAAAGATAACCACATACATGCTTAGAATATGGTAGATACACAGAAAAAAAACATCTCGACAAAAACTTCCTTCTTACCATATGGTATCTGGAACAACTTCATCAATCGACAAGCAAGCTTACTAAGGGTCTTCTTTTGTAGTTTTTGCATTTTTACATTTTCTACTCCAGATAAACTGCAATTTAAATAATAAAATATGATTACTGTCATGAACAAGAAAGCCTATGAACTTAATAAAATCTGCAAATTATTTACATTTACTTTTATAATATGTTACATCTTGAAGAGTATTCTATAAAAAAGCAAAATGTCAAAACAAAAAATTGACCTCTGTAAACCTCGTCCCTCATAAAAACATTTTGTCCCTCGGGCTGGAATTGCCGTATCTATACTAAATAGTACAGTACTAATCTATCACTGTTTTGAGGTATAATACAGTGAAACCTGTGAAAACCAGACCCTCTGTGAACCGGAATTCCCTCAATACCGGACAATTTTTGCAGCCCCTTATTAAATATCTGTACAGAAGAGAACCTCTCTAAACCGGATACCTCTTACAACCGGACTTTAACTTGGTCCAGAGGGTGTCCGGTTTAAAGGAGTTTCACTGTACATCAAAACAGTAATAGATTCTATTAGTCCTGTCATTAAGAGTTTAGTTTAGAAGTACGTACTCGACTAGTTGATGCAGGTTTGTCTGTGGGTCACACATGTGGTCAAGCAGCTTGACGGCCAGTTTCTGCTGCTCCGCATTCCCGGCCAGATAGTCCTCCACAACGTTTACCTTGTCTTGCAGGATCAGTGGCAGCACAATCTACAAAGTGACGGTCTTCACATGAGAAACATTCCTTCAGAATAAACACAACTTCACACTGCTGCAATTACCCAAAATCAGATATCATCTGTTACCAGTATGATTATCTTCCAGATAACTAATTAATGGAAGAAGGAAGGCAGAAAATGGTTTATTTAATGACACACTCGACACATTTTATTTACGGCGTCGGACATATGGACACACAGATATGGAGGGAGGAAACCTGCTGTCGCCACTTCATGGCCTACTCTTTTCGATTAGCAGCAAGGGATCTTTTATATGCCCTATCCCATAGACAGGATAGCGAGAAATAGCCCAATGGGCCCACAGACAGGGATCGATCCCAAACCTACTGCACATCAAATGAATGCTTTACCACTGGGCTACGTCTCGCCCCAATTAATGGAAGATGTAACTTTCTAAGTTACATTGGGCCGAATTTACGAAGCCTGTTTTTGACTTACATGTGTGTAACTACATACATTTACAATGCTTAAACACCTGCAGACTTCGTAAATTTGGTCCATTACGTTTATGACAAAAATTCAAGAAACCCTGGTTCTTGTAAAAGATCATTTCTTAATAACAAATACACATGTGTAAATAACATTAAACAATTTAATTTCATGCCTGAAAATAGAAAACAAACTTAAAACATGGCATATCTGTCTAAATCTGACATCTAAAACTGTAATAACTGTTAAGTAAACATCACATTATAAAAATATCAACATATACACTCTGAAGTATTTGGGTCACATTAAAAAACCCACCACAAAACAAAGAAAAAACAAAACAAAACATAATTACCTCCTCCATAGTGAATTCGGACTGTAACTGCAACTTGCTGATACATTGAGCAGCCTAGAAACAAATGTAAAATGAGGTTAGTGAAAGAAGAAACCAGTCTGAAATACAGCAACATCAGACAAGTAAACGTTACAGTACACAGTATCAGCTAACTGAACCCCATGGACAACAGATTAAACAGATACTTATCTTCCTTTAGAACTTGTAAATAATCCTTTATAGCAACATTAGTATAACATAGCCTTGAAATAAGCTGCAACTTCTTAACAGCTTATCCTACTTTCTCCTAGCTGATCTAGTATCATAGTAATATATTAGTGATGGAAATCGGTTGAAATTTCATCACATAGATATCATCATTTATAATCGGTTGGCACCAACTTATCAACTTTCAATTACATAATCAGTTAGAATTATATGAACATAAGAAGGATTTCAATTATAAGGACCATGCACCTCTTGGCGTGTACACCCTACAAATGGCTAATTTTACATTTATTAACTATTTAATATCTTCTTTTTCCATTATGTACACATGAAAACAAACCCAAACACCCGCAGATTTACCCTAATTTTATCATCTGAACTAGAGGAACAATTACAGTTTACATTTTCCTGCAGAAGCGTTTATGTGTTTTTATAATCGATCATCACATCTGTAGAGTCAAAATGATCAATTTTCGATTTGAATCGATCAATGGAGCATCACTTCAATATGTAGAATAATAGAACAATGAAACCTGCATTATGCTAGCAGTAGTAACTGTCTTTTGATATTCCCCTAAGTGACCACTGACCACTTGTTTCACAGTTGTAGTATCTGCATGTATATCCTGGGAACATTTTGCTTTCAAAATCTTGATTAGCGATATTTCTATTCAAATTGAAAACTGTATAGCCATTATTTTAAAAAATTGTGTAGAGATCTCTAAAAGTTGCATAGCGAATCGCAATGTGATACTGAACAAAATGTTCCATGCATACAGCTAGCCCTAATCTGCATACATGTAGATCTACCAACCTGGTTGTACTTCTTGTTGGCCAACAGTTCCTTGACGACTGGCACACAATACTCGTTTCCACTGTGGTTGAGATTAAACGCCTTGACCGCCAGATCTAACAGGGTGGTGTGTGGGGCGGTCACCACTCGCAAGACACTGAAACGGAAACCATGAGTCAGCATGGAATCCGCCGTTCCTCTCACTGTATTGTTTGGCGACTTCAGCCACTGGTCAAACTGTTTTAGGATAAAATACGACAATGTATTTGATTTGCTCGTCAGATAATCACGTGACCTCTGTGTGAGATACAGTGCCAAAGCAAAAGGGTTGGATGCAGTAGAGAAGTATTGTTTGAGAGTTTCCGACGTCCAGTTTATGACCTGACTCTTACTCTTGATACTGTCGTCAAACCAAACGGATTCCAGTCTGTCGTGCCAGTCGTTCATCTGATGTGCCGACGTGCCACCCTGTTTCTCCTGCAGACTCAGCAGCCACGATAGGGATACATCAGAGTTGTTCTTCTGAATTTCTTTCAAAGACTTGGCAGTCTTGGGGTTTGATCTTGACATAGCCATGGGCCAACTTTGTCTGCCAGGTTTACTGTGATTGACTGGATGAGCACTATTGTTTTTGTTAGATTTATATCCACTGAAGGACTTGTTTTTTGTTGTATTATTATTTCTTGTTCTGGAGTGACAAGATTCTTGTTCCTTTGAACTGAAATCTGAAAAATAAATATTAAATGTTATCTTCTGAATTACATTTTAATATTTTTATAATAATTTCTTCTTTGGGGATTCAAGTTCTAACTAGATCCAAACAAATATTTTGTAATAATTTGATTATCAAATATTACATTAAATAAGGCTACTGCTGTAAATATTTTAAACTGTTTCAAACCAGCCAAAATGCCATCATATTCTTGGGAGTAATGATTATTTGGCTCCAAACTGCCGAGCTAGGTGGTGAAGTTGAGTCTTTTTGTAAATGATAAAATTCTCATTCCTGCAAAATTATTTGCTTATCTTGAAAGACGTAAGTTAATAAGTTGAATGTTAATAACTTAATGGTAAATGGGAATCAACATTCAGGGAACTTTTTTTTTTTTAATTTTGAGTAGCGACATTTCTAGCAATTACTGTTTAACATTTTAGAATTGTGTAGAGGGCTTTGAAATGTATGTAACGAATCGCAATGGGATACTGAACAAAATGTTCACTAACATTGGCTAGGTCCTATCAAAAGGTAAGTCTGACTCTCATATAAATTTTATATTGCAGCCACCTTGGATTACACACATTTTGTTTTGCATGAAACATCTTTAATCCTTGACCAAAACTCATAGAATGTGGCTGTAATCTATAATAAAATATCCTAGGCTAATTTATCAGTTTCATATCTGCTTTTCCTCTTTCAATTTATATGGTCGACCACCTTCTGTGTACTTGTCCCAATGCCACATTTCAAAAGGATCTTTTTGCACTCAGGTCCAGTCACCCACGGTACACAAATAATGCTAAACACTGCATACAAAGATCAATTTCATTAATTAATACAACCGCAACAGGGATTGTCATATTTGTTACTTAAAAAAGAAGTGACTATCTACACAGCAACTGTGCATATATAACCTCAGATAATGAGGGCTGGCTATCTACACAATGATATTTTTAGTTCGCCCCCATGTGCATAATCAGTTCGCCCCCACAAAGATACCACTGTGTCGATGTGAATGTGTGGTCTGGACCCATCTGTGTGTGCCGAGCTTCCTCTAGTGCAACCCTATATGTGTAAAAGTGCTTTTTAATTTTATGAAACACTTTATACCTCTAAGAAAAGAAACACACACACACACTTTAAAATGCCTCTAAAGAAACAATACAATAATTGTTTAAAAGTAACAAGTAATTGGGAGTTGGGGGCAAACTGACTAAATGTTTTGGGCAAACTGACAAATAGTTGGAGGCAAACAGTTGGGGGCGAATCGACTTGGGGGCGAACAGGTCAAACTGGGGGCGAACTGCCTTAGAGGTGAAACATCATGGATTCAAAACTTTTTCATGCTTAGAACTGTGGGTTACATCTAGTATTTAAGCATGTTATCTAAAAGGTGTTAACAATTTCATGAATTTGTGAGTGACACATTTCAAACTTTGTCATCTCAAAGACAACTTCAGTGCAGTTTGGAATGTTGACCATAAATGTCAAACCAAATGACTGTGAAAACCAGTCAAAGCAGTTTACAAATGTTTGAAAAAACCTTCCGGGTGAATTTAAGCCAGTTGTGGTGTATGGTAAATGGAAAGAAAGAAACAGGAAAGAAAGAAACAATTTTGGCTAGGAAAAAAAGAAACGGAAAGAAAGAAAGTTTTATTTCATACTTTGTTGACAATTTTATTCTCATATATGAATTTCTTTGTATAATTTAGGTCATAAGCACTTGGTAATGCAAATGTTGTGTCCAACTCCATGCAAAAACTCAGGAATGGACTTGGAACCATTGACACGGTCCTGGCACAAGGATTTGAGTCTCCTCTGGAGGTGAATCTGACCCTTGTTCTTGCGCTTCTTCGAGGCGTTGCCGACTGCATCCTTTTGAAGAACGGTGCGTACAGTGGATTCTTCACGTTGGAACCACTGGATAACTTTCCAGATAGAAGGATGATGATGGCCAACCATGCTGAAAAACTTATTGTTCCACCCTTCACAAATGTTGTTCGTTCGGTGGCCGTCATTGACAGTGGCCTCATGCACATTCCATACAGAAGGTGGAAAGAACTGGGAACTGGGAAACTCTATTAACGTGCCCCTATCCACGAAGGTTCAGGCATGCCCACTACGGATTTAGCCTCTGACTTCGCCAGTGACCAACTCCGGAGCGGAGGGGGGGGGATTGAGTTTGAAGTGGGCAGGTTTTGGAAAAAAGCCATTTAGTGCGGTCAAACGCGAGCGCGGACCGAATAGCAGACACTTTGCAAACTTGAAGTAACACCGAGTGGGAGCCGTGCTCTGATTGGCTAAGTTTCGATTCCTCGGTGAAGCCTGTCAAATACCTAAGTCTACAAAGAATAACTGCATCCCAAAACATGTCTGGACTCTTAAAATTAAACCCAAAAGGTTGAGACTGCTCGGCCAAAAGGTTTTTAAGGTGATTTTGAGCAATTGATCGGGCGCCAAAGTAAAATGCATCAGACTATTTATTAAAAAAATAAACATAAGAATTTTGAACTCGATCGAAAACGTTTAAAGTCCAACTAGCCCAAAAAGGAGGTTGATACCTGCCCTAGTAAAGGTTGGCGTCTAGGGTGTTCCGATGTACCCGGTGGTCTCAAGTTGTGGGAGGAACTGCAGGTAGGCGGAGTCTGCTAAGGCCTTGGTGATGGCTCGGTAATGAATCCCCGCGACGGTTTTCAGTACGCGATGTAATGTCGGGTTGTCCATCTCCAATAGTAGCAGTCCTTGATTGAATATTCCATCCCGGCAGGTGGTGACGCAAACTGCGTCGTGTCCCTCCCGCATCTTGAGTCGATGTACCGCGAACTCCCCTGCATCCGGATTGTCTGGAAAAGGTTGGTAGGCTGTTGCTTTCGGCATGCTAATAAGCTGGCGTACATCTTCGAGGTTGGTTTTAACCAGTTGTTGAAAATGCTGTGGGAGCCGGCCGGCCTGCAGTGACCACGGCTCCACTGGTTGTTTGTCTGGCTTTGGCAGTTGAGAGGGGCGACTTGGCTTGGCTGGCATGGCACTCAGGGGAGTGGTCGCCTTCCTCTTAACCACAGCCGTCTTCCGGGCCTGGTTCTCTACGGGTGTCGCCGGTTTAATTGGCGACACATCTGGAAAACCTGAAGTAAAGGCCGGTGGATCGGGTCTGTTGAATGGTGTGTCACAGATCTCTGTGTCGAACTCCTTCAACTCCTCGTCCTCTGTTGAAGAGACTGCAATGACTGGAGCCGGGGCCACTTCCATCTTCGTCTTCGGGTGAGCGGCGTTGGGCGGTCTAACAGACGGAGTCGCTGCCGGCGGTTTAGCCACCGGTTTTGTCCCCCCCTGCGCCACCGCTGGCGCACGTCTCCTCTTCCTCCACCTTCCTTTCTTCGGTATCCTATCTCCGTACATCAAGGTCACGGTTGCCCGTGACCCAGTGTACGAGACGCGATATTCGATCAGGCTTCCATACGTTGCAATTAATCCCCCCAGGTGGGGGGGGGGGGTAATTGCACAGCGCACTCGACAACGTCTGGTTGGATTGGCTGCATATTTGAAACTCGAGGTGGAAAGAGTGGTGGTGTGCTCCCTCACATCTTTTATATTGATATCATGGGTAATTAAGTTGGAAGCCATCTGGGAGGCCATATATGGGATAAGATAAAGGAATAGATCTGAGGACATAAAGAGATGGGATTATCCTATGAATGGGTCAATTAGAGAATGGCTTCTTAAAGACAATGATAATTAAGACATTTAAAGAACCCATTGGATAGGTCAAGGACTCAATGACAATTAAAACTCAATTGGGTAAGTTAATTGGGAAATATTATATATAAATAAATTTTAAAAAAAAGGAATTTTAGTAAAAATGTAGTGTTTCTTTCTTTCCGCAAATTACCGCAAAAATTACAAGTAGGCCTGTTGTTTGTTCGTTCTTTTACGTGGTCCGGTTTTACTTTCAGTTTGAGTTCATCAAGACCTGAAGTTGAACAGTGACAGTCCACTTCTGTCACAACCTGAACAGCTTTGTCAGCTGTACTTTTCTTAAAAATAAATTTACAAATATAACACACGCTGATCCATATGACATGAACTACAACGAGCATGTCCACATTGTTAACAAGTGATGAAAGTCCCGAGGCACATTAACTTCTAAGCCAGCTTTTTCCCTCTCATGGAATGGCTATAAAAACGGAGGTCGGAGTACATAATATCAGGTTATTATTTACACGGTAACAAAAAACAAAACAAAGACAGCCGTCATGGCTTGTCATGCCTCAAATACATACACGATGATACTTACAACCGACATTATCTTTTGTATTCATCAACTGCCAAGGCTACATCATACATGGTAGCTATGCGTATTGACAGTCTTGAATTATGCACGGTGGCCGTGTATATATAACGTCGCCCTTTCCGCTTGTTGGTAAATACACGCAAAAGTAGGAGTGTTGATTGAACTTAAATACTAATGCATAATCTGGTCTTGTTTAATTTCTGTTAAAGTTTGTATTTACTGCATTTTAAAAACGTAAATAAATTAGAATCTTAATATAAAATGACTTTTTAAACTATAGTTATGAATGAGAACATATTTAATGCAATTAAGTATCGTATAACGTGTTGAGAAAACGATTCCACATTTTACATTACACGTTGGATCCAAACGCCAAGGCTTCATTAATGCTGTCGGGATTTCCCGTCAGTGAAGACAGATCACTGACGTTCTATATAATTTGCCAACATTAAAACACTGTTTGAAAACACATTAAATAAAATAATTTATAACACATAGGATTACGATTTCAGTAAGAACAGCTGTGCTCTCTTCCTTTGTATCTGAATGCCCACACTCCCGTTAAAAACCCTGTCTATACCCCCCCCCCCCCCCGCCCCCGTAGGCACGACAGATCTGACAGTATTCAGAGTTGTCAGGATTAAGACACTTCCTACATATACTAGTAGTGACTTGACTGCACACCATCACTCCATCCCACCAAACCTCCACCAAAAATGTGACATATGTTAATTTCTTAAAATTAACTTTCTCCAAATAGCGGAGACATGATTTGATCACAATCAATTTGTTCCTGATAATATAGGCTAACAATCACCTTTGGAGAGTACGTAGTATTTTAAAATTATGCCCAGTTTTACATGTACTGTTCAGATTAAAGTCCCAATTACAAACACAATATGAGGAAATAGCATTTTTATTATATCAGTCTCTCTCTCTCTCTCTCCCTCTCCGTCTCTCACACATACCCACACGGTGCACGCAGTTTAGATATTGGTTGGCGAGTCTTTTCTGTTAAATTAACCTCTAAATTAAGATGAAATATCTCGTCTGGGAAAAGATCCGGTTCTGCTATTCCACAGAAGTAACCTATGTGGTGACAGCGTCGAAATAACTGCAAGTTAAGACACCCAGTAAATGGGGTTAAGGATTTTAGACCAAACCACTATTTTATAGGTACCATTAGACAAAATCAATTCCTATTGCCGATAATGTTAACGTTTACTAATAAAACTAATATAAGCAGCGTTTCAACACACCCAGGAAGTACAGCAATAGAAAGTGTGGCACCTCACATCTAATCTAGCTGCAAGAAAATGGGGGGTCACGTATCATTTAAGAGATTTAATTTATGTTTTTAATAGCAACTGTCATTTTTGCTGAAAATTGCAGTTCCATTTTTGGGGGTACCCCGCATTAGTTTCAACCTCTGGTATATACTGCATAACAACTGTATAACAAATAAAAGTGTATTTATTTATTGTCAATGGATAATAGTATTTGCACAAATAATCAATGTCACATATTACTACCAATCACACCCACAGCTGCTTTTACTCCGTTCACGTCGAACTTTGACACGGTACTCTCTTCTTTGGTACTATGCAACCTATAGCGCTTCTCCAAAATGGTAGGTAGTATACTCCTTAGCATTTGTTTAAATTTTTCAGTTTTACACGTTACAACATGCAATTCCGAGAAGTTCACCACATAACTCATACTATGTTGTTTATTACACATCTCAAAAACATGTCGAATGGTCTTTGAACAGTGGACAATCCGACATGTGCCTTACTAAGTTACTTCAATTTAACTTTAAGGCGGATACAGGATCGCTGAAAGGGGTAGTATACATTTCGCACCCTCAGGTTCCTGCTCAAATTAGCCAAAGATATTCCAATATTAAAAACAGGTTTGATGTAACAACTTGATATTCAGTATGCTATGCTGGGTCTAGATTTTAACACCCCAGCACACTCTACTAAGTAGTCTGTAGTTGGTGGCTGTAACTACAAGGTGTCCAGTATGTCAAGTGATTGCAACACTTGGCCTAAAGAACAAGGCAAGTAATTCTACAGTAGATCTAACAATTATGGTGTTTTAATAAGCATTTTGTCTCATGGCGAGGTGCATGCACCCATCTAAGTTAATTCATCAAGATGAAAATTTTGGCCCTTCAATTATTGTGACATTGCAGGCTACATATTTAAAAAAAACAAAAATGAAGCGTAGAGTTTACCATATCAAACTACCCTCTAGGTATGAGTCTGTATATATTTAATGATTTGTTTAAGACGTCTTTGATAACATGTCATATAACTCCATCCACCATTTATGTTGTGGATAAGTACAGGTAGGCTTATAGTAATTGATATTTACGAGTGAATGCCAGTGCCAAATGATATATGACAATGTTTTCTTGCAGGCGACCAGCATGGACCAAGCAGCAGGTTGGGGAATGGTTGGTTTAGCTGGTGCCATCTTCTCATACTACACTATCTGGGTAATCATCTTGGTAAGTTGTCTCCCTTCAAATTTGAGTGGAAAAAGCTGTTGTCAAATATAAATAATATCATACTAGAGTTGGCAAAGAAAATAGAACAAGAATTTATCTACCATAAAAAAATTATTATAAGTTTTTTTTTTTTAAGAAAGTTTATTCCTGGAAAACAAATACGGTAGTTCCAGAGTTGGGGACCCTGGTATCACTACCATACATTGATGTTATAGGATAAACAATGTACAAGAATACATATGATATGTTACAATATAGTAATACACACGTTACCACAAAAGGAAAGAAGAAAGATTAGAATGAAGTATAATAAACAAACAGTACCCCCCCTCCCCCCCCCCCCAAAAAAAAAAAATAAAAAAAAATAATCCCAAGCATTGTTTTTCAGCCAATGTTTATCAACAGTGTACTTTACATAATTATCTACCATGAAGATATTCAGTGCTGTTTACAGTGGAATCCACAGATGTTCATGATCTCAATGCATGTTAAACAAAACACTTTAAAAAAAAAAATATATATATATATATAATTATGTAATAAAGTAGTTTTTTTATCCATAAGTGCAACTATAAACCAAGTTTCATTGATGTAGACTACGTTTGTGAGAAATAAGAGCTGAATGTGAAACTAATTTTTAGTTGAACACAAAAGTTGATGCTGTCACAGACTGAAAAATAATACCTCTATCCGACATTTTTACGTCACAAAAAGAAGAAAATTAAAAACGAATACTCTCAGAAATTATAAGTATTGTAGCCCAAATATTTAAAAGTAATAATTTAATCAGTCAGTCCTGACTCATAGTTAAAATAAGAAGTGAAACTACAGCAATGTTTGCAGCACATAAAATATCTACTCATTGATATGTAAAACCTTTTCCCTGATTTTTTTAATTTTTTATTTCCAGCCGTTTGTTGATGTTAACCAGAATATTCACAAGTTCTTTCCACCCAGGATGTATGCTATTGCTGGACCACTGATTGCAGGAGTTGTTGCCCTTGTCCTTATAGGTTATTATCATTATTGTTCACAGTAGGAATAGTTGGGGCTTTAGTTTTGTTGATATATGCTAACGTGGTTATTGTCCCCCCCCCCCCCCCAATCCACCCTGTTTGTTACTTGTTTTATGGTCAATATCAAATATTGTGGTTCATATCGGTGATATGTCACACCATCATAAAATATGAACATGTATAATTTCACTGGGCTACATGTATAAACATGAATGTGGGCTCCAGTTCAATGTCATTAGTTATTAGCTAAAGCTCTTGACTAATGAAAATTTACCCAGGATATAAACTTGATATGGAATGCAAGCTCATTTAATATCAAATACCTACTGTTCTGCCAATCCAGTTAGAATCCAGTTAATAGGTATGAATACTAATAATAATCGGTAGTTTGTAGACATTATACATAAACTGTTTTAATTTTCAGGTTCATTTGTGAAATATTCAACTTTCAAATCCAAACAGAAGAAAAGCAAGACACAATGACATCATCAGTGTAAACTACAAAATATAATGATTAAAAGTTTGTTTTTCTTTGCCATCTTTGTTTTTGAATTACACACAAGAATGGAAGTCATAGGTATAGCTAAACACTTCCTCTTTGTAGAATGAAAAATGTGCTTTAAAAAGAAAGAAGGAAACAAAAACAATTGGATGCAAACTCATCAAATTGGTAGACTTCCAATTACATTGCAATGTAGGTTATGTTTGGTCACCTTCCTCGAGGGGACGGGACATAACCCAGTGGTAAAGCACTTGCTTGATGCAAGGTCCATCTAAGATCGATTGGATCCCTGTTGGTGGGCCCAATGGGTTATTTCTTGTTCCAGCTAGTACATCACAACTGGTATATCAAAGGCCGTGGTATGTGCTCTCTCGTCGGTGGGATGGTGCATATAAAAAATCCTTTGCTACCAATGGAAAAATGTAGGACTATAGGCTACATCAAAATTCCCAAATCATTGACATCCAAAAGTCGATTAATAAATCAATGTGCTCTAGTGGTATTGTTAAAAAAAAAAAACATTCCTTGAATCAAATTTTGTTCTCATGGTAGGGATATAGATTTGAATCTCACCAGCCACATACGGTCAACATAACCTGTCATCATTGACTTGGACTTCATCTTCTGAGCTGGTCAATCTGCTGCAGAATCCTGTACATGAGCTGTCGAGGTGTAGTACCCAACACTCACCTCCGTTTCTCGTCCTAAGGCCATTAGTACTTGGGAAGAACAGTAGGTGGTTGTACGGGAGAAGTCTGTGTAGCCAGACTAGGACCACACAAGTATGGAAAAATGTCACTTGTGAAAGCGAAGTTTTGCACAACCCATTTTTTGTTTATATATTCAGTTTTAGAATGTCATTGACGTGGTTGTTTATATATTCAGTTTTAGAATGTCAATGACGTTGTGAAATGGATAATTCAATAAGCAGTGGATTAAATGAAGTCTTTCTGACATAACCCATAATTGTAGGTTTGTAAAATATTACCTGCCTTTTATCTTTACCTACATGTAGGTAGAGCGCTCGTCAACGGTACGATGGATAGCCATATTGACTGCCCTCCATGGATGTGGGGGGTTTTGCCTCCATTTGATTGCCACTCAACTTGTACATAAATGTCCATAGTATGTACTATTCTGTCAATACAATTTAATCTTTATTGCAGCCATTGTATGTTTACACAGGTTAAGGGGACATATTCCAATTAAAAAATTAAAATTAAATGATAATGTCTGCCACTGGGAATATGTATATAAATTATTCCTTGCATTTTTTTTTAAGGAATAGTCTGTGTTTGCAGGGTTTTCTTGTTCTCTTTCTCTTTCAATTTGATGAGTGACCATGTTTTAAAACAACAAATACCTGTACTTTGAAATGTGCTGAGGTGTTCATAAACAAATAAATACATGTATATTACCTTTCCTTTTTATCTTTACTTGAGAATTACTCTCCTAGTTAACCAAACAATAAAACAAACACAGACTACTATTTACAATATGTATATTTTTAAAAATCCAGATTACATTTCTCCATTAATGTGTTGATCTGAACTGTGATCTGGTACAGCCAACCGACTCGTTAGTTGCTGCCGTGGACTCCCAACATCCTGAAATGATTCTTTCCCTGAAAATAAAATGATCAGATGACAACATAATCCACATTTTGGAGGGGTAGGGTGGTTTTGTTTTGTTCTTTGCAGGCCAACGAAATAAACTTACAACCTTGCCATTTAATGGAAGCTGTCACCAAGTTTTAGCTCCCCTTAGTGAATTAAAAAAAAAAACTTTCACAAAAGGATTAAACCTGAATGCTCAGTATGGTAATATCTTAAATGACTCCCATAATCTAAGTTGGAGGACCAGTTAATCACCCCCTCCCTCAATGTTTTCACTGCAAGGTCTGTTGTAGAACAAAGTGCATGATGCACAGTCGGTTTGGGATCGATCCCTGTCAGTGGGCCCATTGGGCCAGTGGCATACCTAGGGTATGGCACGTGCCCTGGGCGTCACTTGAAAGGGGGCCCCACTGAGCAGTTTCTATTAAAGTCAGGACGTCTAAAAGATGGATATCAGATGTTTGGACAGGGGTGCAATTTCAGTGCTTGCCATAGGCGCTATTTTCCATAGATACACCACTGCATTGGGCTATTGCTCGTTCCAGCCAGAGCTGCAGAGTGCATCATGACTGGTATGTTTTATCCTGCTTATGGGATGGTGCATATAAAAGATCCCTTGCTACTAATGGAAAAATGTAGCAGGTTTCCTCTCTAAGACTATATGTCAAAATTACCAAATGTTTGACAACCAATAGCTGATGATTACTAAATCAATGTGCTCTAGTGGTGTCGTTAAACAAAACAAAAATTGTTGCAGAACAAGAAGCCCAAGTACTGTAACATTTGGCTGATTATGCACATATAAACATCTGTACATACACACTGTTCATTCCAATTTCAAAGGCTGTGGTATGTGCTGTTGTCTAGAAAAGTGCATATAAAAGATCCCTGCTGCTAATGGCAAAATGTAGCAAGCCTTCTGTGAAGACTACATGTCATTATTACCAAATGTTGACATCAAGTAGCCAATGATTACTAAATCAATGTGCTCTAGTATTGTTGTGTATACATTAAAACTTTCAGGAAACCAGAGTTGTACATTTTATCTGAGCCAAACCAACCCAAGGTTGCCAGTACTGGTAAGGGGGCATACTTTTAGTACGTACGCATTTTGGGGGTGTGGGGGGGTTAAAAATTTAACAGCCATTTTGCGTACGGCGGGTGTGTGTGTGTGTGTGTGTTATTAGGGTAAAATTACAATATATATATATATAGTTAATTTGATTATTTACTGATGTTCTAGATCGTCGGCGCCTGTTTGGCTTTGACATCGCGTGTACCCCAAGTACTCAAGATATACAAGGAGATCCCGTACGATTCATACTGCCCTACAATAATGAAGGACATTGATGGGCGTGTGTGCAAGAAGTGTGGAATCTATTTCCCATCAATAGCGTCAGTGACCAGGCATCGCCGTGGAGGAGGGTGTACGGTTGAAACAATGGATGAAGGGCCGGATGTCTATGAGGCCATTCATGATGATCCTGAACACCTCAACGGCGACGCAGTCTTAACTGAGGAAGCAGAGCCTGTATTTGCACCGCCGATCTACAGAAATATTTTTGAGGCCCTTGGTGTACCTTGGGAGGCATTGGATGAATAACACTACAAATTTTCTCATTGATCTAGGCAGTCCTATTGTTTATCAATATTTTGTTGTCATGTGCCCCAAAAAGTTGTACCTACTGGTACTAAGTTCCGACTTTTAGGTTTATAGTTCCGAGTTAGTTCCAGTTTTATAGTTTTGTGATTAAATCATTAAACATGATTTGAATTTTTTTGTAATTAAAACAGAGCAGACGTTCCGGTTTATAATACATTTAGAAACATTTTATTCGTCGTCAAGCGTTGTTTAATACATTTGTACAATGAGCAGTATTCATTAATTATAGTATACAATGATGACATCGACGGTGGCATGGTCTACATTTACTGGTACTGACTGACGATCTTTTGCGTATGTACGCAAGGGGGGGTATGGGCACTGGCGTACGCATGCGTGGGGGGGGGGGGGTGTGTGTGCAAAAAATCGGAAAATTGTGCGTACGTACTAAATGGATGACCCCTAATATTTAAAAAAATGTGATTTTGTCAATATTACTTAAAAAAAATTGCTATGATCCTTTAATGTTTCGTTTTCTTTTTCAATACAATAATAACCAAGGCTCCGATTACAGCAAAACCTCTTTCTCTAAAGATAGCCGTAGCAGACTTCAGTGACACCTACACTTATAGATCCAACAAATATGCTAAATGTATATTATTAAAGTTGTAAGAATAAATACTTACAGAGCTGATTGCATCCGGTCTCTAGTAGAGCTGAAACTTTCTGGTGGCTTGTTTGAAGAAGGTTTACCGAACAGCAACTTTCTTCCATCTAAAAACATCCATCCTGATTAATAACTGTCAACAAGCATTCTGAGAGTACTGCTAAAACAATACATGCCCCCTACTGGGTCCAAATTGGTAAATGTCTATGATGGTAAACTTCATAGTACATGATAAAAGCTATACAAAACAGTTCAGCTCAATATCTTGAGGCATTGACAAAAACACCCCTGGAAAACAAACTTTCATATCTCCTAAGGTCCATGGCCATAACTCTTAAAAAAACAAGAAGGGGCCAATTGCCATGATCTGCATCATGATAGCTATACAATTTTTTTTTAAACTCGTATCTGGAGGTATTATGAAAAAAACATCCTGAAAATTATATGTGACAGACAAACCTATAGTCCCCTCCGGTTGTACTGGTAGGGGACTAATAAATGTGTGTCAAAATCTTAAAGTGTTATGTATCTGACAGGAGTGCTACTTTTGTTGTAAACATGGTAAACTGCAAAACTATGTAACACTTGAAGAGTCTATTCTGAGTTTGTAGTCTGTTTAAAAAGGTTTTTGGCAAATAAAATATTTTGTTATTAAAATTACAATATACAATATATTATTACAATGCTTCATGACATTAAAACGAAAAGTGGTCTACTGACTTTGACCACTGTCAAAATTCTATAGAAAGCAGAAAACGCTGTTTACAGGTCGATATGTTTTTATTTTTCTTAATTCTGGCGAAAATATTAAATTTAAGTTTTAATAGATTAAAGAAATAAAAAGTACCTTTTGTCAAATATATCAAAACTTTACTGTTGAATATGTTTTATTTATTGTGTACGAAGCCAAAACAAGGGTACGAAAAGTGACTGTCGTTGACCTTAGTTCAAAACGAGTAATTTTTGGCTCCCCATAGCATGTGAATTTATATGCTATCAATATGGACAATATTGTAAATGGATCACAATAATGTAATTTTAGCTCCCCTTAACCAGAGTTCGACAAATCCGCTAGCCCGACGCCCGTGACTAGTGGTTTTTAAGTTCGGGCTAGTGAGAACCGCAAAACCACTTGCCCACAGGGCTAGTGGTTTCCACCCCCCCCTCCTTATCACTCGATCGTGTTTTTTTTTTTTTCTCTCGGCTGAAATTTCGTTGATTGTGACGTTTGTCATCGAATAATATCAACAACGCAATCAGTATATAATGATAATCCACTTGAACTAGGTCTGCAAACTGCATCGCCACAGTTACAGCATGCATTGTTTACTTTTCCCTTTCAAGTTTCTGGCACAGGAAATAAGTTTAATGACATGCGTGTTTTGATTGGTTGGACACGTCACGTGGTAGTTAATCTCGCACATATGAACTTGGAAATCTCGCACTTAAGAACTTGGAAATCACCAATTGCGATGACAGGTTAATCTCAATCAAGTAAACCCCGGTCATGCTTTGAATTTCAGTGTTTGTTTTATTTACCTGTTGTTTTCTAATTTTACACTTCGCTGACATGTGGTTATCGGCAATCAGGAAAACAATTTACTTTAATGGTAACGCACATGCAATGACTGCTTAACCTATTTGTGTATCGGTCTTGATAATGCGTCACAGCTGCCGATACAAGATGATACCTTTTTTGTTCATCAATTAACAACGGATTAGATGTCGCCGTTATATTCTTTTGATATCGGTCTGACACGGGATAATGCCCTGTATTTGAGCAATTGGCATCACCGTTCCTGGCGACATAAATAGTAGGACCCTAAATGTATAACCCACTACTGAATACACTGAACCATCTATTACCGTGTGTCACACTGTCGTAACCTCATTTAAATTTAATTATTTTGATCGTGGGTTTAGATATCAACCATGAGTTTGCTCAATTATTTTTCCCCTGGGGGAGGGCAAACGCGAAAACGCGGATGACGATGGATCACACTTGACAAAAAAACAAACGTACAACATGATAAAAAACTGAAAGTTACAACATGTTTTAAGTGTTTGTTTTATTTTACTGTTATACTCGTAAATGTGTAATGTTACAAAAAATTGTATAAAAATCCAGTTATAATTGATCAGGAATTTGGGCTAGTGCTTTATCTTGGTGGGCTAGTGGTTTTCACAAACCCACTAGCCCTGTGGCTAGTCTTTTTCAAAATATTTGTCATACTCTGCCGTAACATGTGAATTTATATGCTATTGATATGGCAATATTTTAAATGGATCACAATAATGTACAGTAAGCAATTAATCACTCCTCTTAATTTTTTTCATGTTGAGGTCTGTTAAAGGTTGGTAGTCACACTTACCGACAATGCGGCTTTGTTGACGTGTTGCTGGACGTCGGTTACCATGACCTGGTAATCAGAAGTAGGAGTGTAGTAATCCCTCGACTGAATCTTCACACTGTCAGGCAGGCGGGAAACATGCACTTCCTTCTTTTCCTTTTCCCTGATATAAGTCAAATACTGGTATACATTATCTACTACACAAAGACAAATCTAATCATTCAATTACACATTATCTACTACACAAACACAAATCTAATCATTCAATTACTCATTATCTACTACACAAAGACAAATCTAATCATTCAATTACACATTATCTACTACACAATCATTCAATTACACATTATCTACTACACAAACACCAATCTAATCATTCAATTACACATTATCTACTACACAAACACAAATCTAATCAGTCAATTACACGTTATCTACTACACAAACACAAATCTAATCATTCAATTACACATTATCTACTACACAAATATAATAATTCAAATGCAGGGCTCAAAATAGGAATTAAAATATAACCTGCTGGTAAAAAAAATTAAGTAGCACACAAAAAGAAATATGGCCTGCTAAGGACAAAAATTACCTGCTGGAAATAAGACAGCATAGGATGAGTGGAGGGTTTGGGACAGTGTGCGGTAAATCAGTTCCATTGAGATTTATTTTAGAGCATTATAAAGTTAAAATACAACAGAATCAAGAATCGGCTACATGGAAGATGAGATTATCGTACATACAAGTGTCACTTGAATAATGACCTGTGATGTTTTAGTAATTTTAGCAGGTGAATTTTTATTTTATCTGCTAAAAAATGGACCGCTTTTCGCACCATTTAGAATTACTGAAATAAGAAATATGAATAAAACATGTTACTCCTATACAAACAATAGCATATATGTTCTTAACTTATTTAAAACTTATAATATAACAAAACAAATATTCTCCAACATACAACAAATACAAAATAGTTACTGTAATATTTTCAAAGGCAATAGTAACATATAAACTGAAGATAGATCAATGTTAATTTATAATCAAGAGTGTACAATTTTGTAAATATTGTGTGCATTTAGACAAGGCACACCAAAGATGAATATAATATAAATTCCAAGGAAAGGAATAATCCGTTCTACAGGAACAGCGACTTAAAGACTCGATAATATACAAGATTCTGAACAGAACTTACAACTCGGCTTGTTTAACCTTCTCATCAAGTTCGTTGGAAATATCATCCCATTTCTGCTTTTCACTTTCCAAGCTGAAAACCATAACGATAAAGTAACAAACAACCAAACAACATGTAATGAGGGGACATTTTGTACTGAAGAACAAGGATTTTTAAAAATGTATATTATACTTGAATATTTCTGCTTCAAACATGAAAATGCTGACCCCAAAGAGGTAAAACCACTTTAACATGCTGCTTTTTAAAACAGATGAAAGAAATAAACATGTAAATATGAGGCAGCTGTACAATAAATAATCAAAATCACGTGGAGCCACTGGAACCTTTGCTCATCTCAATATTAAAATATTAGAGAAGCTATTAATGTTTTTTCCAGAATGCTGCAATTGAAAATGAACCCTTCTCTTGATTGGCCTATGGTGAATTATGCCGAGGAAAGGGTTGTAAATTCTCCAATTCTTACCCATTAATGGATAATTCTGCATCTGCTATTCTTGCATCCAGGTCTTCATTAACAGGGTTTGGTAGTAACCTAAAACAGAAATAATTATTCACTTTAAAGTTTAAAACACACACACAAATCAGTGTCAATGTGTATTCAATACCAAATGACCTTTTGTTGTCCGACATGAAGCTTGTTTATTCTGTTACTGCATATATGGAAATAAGATGATATTTTTGACGTTGAATATAACTTTTAAAAAATAAATAAATAACAAGCAATGAAAATAACCAAAGTGAAATTTATTGAAGTAAGTATATATTTCTAATTTCTGTTTGAAATTGGACCTTCTGACAATTATTTAATGATTATGGTGTATAAGGTGTGAATTAATCATGACCTTTAGACAATGGAACTTTGGAATCAATGCATAAATTTTAGTTTAACTTTTACTATAACTTTCACTGTGCTTAAAAATATGAATACAGATCTATAGTCTAGACTAATAAGCAACTAAGATAAACAAGTTCACAAAACTAGGTGGGATATAAACCTGTCTTTTTGACAAGCTTGTTCAAAGACACCATCCTCCTGTAGTTGAGAAATTAGACTTCCAATGTTTTCTTGTGCTGAAAATAAAACAAAACATTTACAAGCATGTTAAACTAATTTGGCAATGTACAGGGTGAGCTCTGAGCTTCATCATTCATCTCATCATCATTCATGTTCATAATGTCTCTGTGTTAAATGTTTTGGGTATTTTGTTTATTTATAGTTGAAGAATAATGTCATACATTACTATTATTGTTTAAAGTTTTTTTAAATTGATATCATACAAGTGTCCATTTTCTGATTCCTAAACTCGGCATTCCATGAAAATGATGACTATTAGTAGTAGTTTTGATGAAATTGTAAAACACTTGGACCGTTTTCTCTTTTCATGAACACATGACCCAACCACTAAATAGATGAAGTGATGAAAATACCTGTCTTCTTGAACCAGTCAAAGTGAGGACAGTCCTCCATGCCCATATTCTGCAGTGTGTGCTGAAACATCAAATACACAATGCTATACAGCACAGTGGCAACAACATCATAATATGATTATTTGTTTTATTTTTTAAATAATATTTAATATTTATATTATAAGACCATTTACAACATTTCAGTTTGTGTCTGCCTGTCAGTATTTTATTTATATATTTGAAAAAAAAGAGAAGTAAAAAAGGAATTATATCTTCAGAAACAATATATATTCAGAAATATATGTGTATATGTGGCAATTGTTATGAGTTACATAAAGTGTTTATTCATATACAGTAATATACATTTGAATTAAAAAAAGTACCATCATGTATTTCAAATATACATCGGTTTATCCAAAAGTACTCTCGGACTTCAAATAATATTTCTAATGCATATATAACTACTGGTTGTTTCCTTATCATTACTTGGATAAAGGCAAACAAAATTTAAAAAGTATTATACACATGTATGTCTTATTATACACAGTTCAATTTCTATACAAAAAAACGAAGTTTTGTTTCAGTTTTTTTATACCTTAAGTAAAAGCACAATGTAAGAAGAAATGAAAAAACAATCACTAGTGTCATTAAGTTATAGCACAAACCTCTAGACAAACAGAAGACAGCTTAGCAAGCCTAATTTCATCTGGAAGATCAGGATCAATCAACCTGTGAAGTTCTGTTAAACAAAACAACACCACAGCCATTAGTGTTATCAACATATACAAAATAAATGCTAAGTGGGTTTTTTACAATAGCAGTTGACTACATACATGTGGTAAATAGAAATAACTGAAAACTCCACAAAAGTCTCCACAGCATTGCTAATTACTTATTCAGTTCTAAAAAACATAAATTATTACCTGGACCTCTGGAATCTGTGACAGTTACCATAGATACTCGGTTTGGAGCCAAACTTGATCGTCGACGGTTCTTTTTCCCACTCATCCTAGTATTATCTATATGTTTGTAAAAATATAAAAACATACATTTTCATACTGAAACCAGAAAAACTATTTTGTACTGCTTTCTAAGTTCATGCATATACATGTATGTAATATCTATATAGTAGTAGTAGTATATAATATGTAGAATATATATTTTATTAAGTCAGTCACATTATATGATTAATTTACATACTAAAAGGCAATCATTGGACAATGTCATGATGTTGACAACTACAGGTACAATGAACACGAATAATGATAGAAAAACTTTCGACGGATCCAGTATCTACAGCCTGTTAGTTATTGTGGAAGATTTGTTGTATTAGAGTGGAAAACTTTGCCTACCCAGTTGTAGGCAGAAATTCTGTGTTTTTGCTATAAAGGTATTTCTGGTTAAGAGAGTGATCACAACTGTCCAAAGGTCCGTCTAGTTCTTGAATGGCACAGTATTGGCCTATGAGAATGGAACATTTGTGTAAACCATTTAAATACAAAAACAAATTCAGGTAACTCATTTTCTTGACATAACCCATCATGAACATGCAAATGATTAGCCAGAGTACTCTGGCAATAAGAGAGCTAGATGGACATATGGACAGTTATCAACACTCTCTTACTGTTGGAGACCAATCTATATATATTCTGGCCTCAGATTACAGTTATCTTCCCATTTGGTTGTCCAAAATCCGGAAGTTTCACCGCGCAAGTAGTCTGCTGTTTGACTGTGATTATTTCATGGCAGACAGCTATGAAGTGGCAACTGTTTGACTGAAGTGACAGGGGATAGCATGTAGTTTGTAAACATGTGTAACTTGTTGACATTGAAGACTTGTTTGTGGTAATTCCGGCCCATGCAAAAGTAGTGCTTTTTGTGTAAAATGGGTGTACTCCGGCCTGGTTTAGAGGGTGTGTCTGTTTAAACCAATATGCTGGGAGAAAGAGCTGGACAACAGGGGTTGTCCTTTTCAGGGTGTGTGTCCCCCATGCAGGCAAAGGTACATACAAAACTTCACGGGCCTGCTGATATTAATAAAAATGTTATAGCCACTAAGGCTATATAGAAACATATAGCGAAATTAATTGTGGTCTGAGGCCTTCTGTGCAATCGCTGCCTACCAAACAGTAAAATATTTCTGCACTAATAAAACAATAATCATATATGTTTGATGTTAGATACCTTTACATCGATCATTTTCGAGCTCCCTGATAAAAAAATCATATATTAATCACTAATACACACACTACAGGCAAAAAGTTAAAGTATGTTTTGTTTAACGACACCACTAGAGCACAGTGATTTATTAATCATCGGCTACTAGATGTCAAACACTTGGTAATTTCTGACAGTCTTAAGAGCAAACCTGCTACATTTTCCCATTAGTAGCAAGGGATCTTTTATATGATAGACAGGATAGCACATACCATGGCCTTTGATGTAACAGTCGTGGCACACTGGCTGGCACGAGAAATAGCCCAATGAGCCTACTGACAGGGATTGATCCCAGACCGACCACGCATCGAGCGAGCACTTTACCACTGGGCTACGTCCCGCCCTTCTACAGGAAGAAAGAAAGAAATGTTTTATTTTAACGACGCACTCAACACATTTTATTTACGGTTATATGGCATCAAGCATATGGTTAAGGACCACACAGATTTTGAGAGGAAACCCACTGTCATCACTACATGGGCTACTCTTTCCAATTAGCAGCAAGGGATCTTTTAGTTGTACTTCCCACAGGCAGGATAGCACAAACCATGGCCTTTGTTGAACCAGTTATGGATCACTGGTCGGTGCAAGTGGTTTACACCTACCCATTGAGCCTTGCGGAGCACTCACTCAGGGTTTGGAGTCGGTATCTGGATTAAAAATCCCATGCCTCGACTGGGATCCGAACCCAGTACCTACCAGCCTGTAGACCGATGGCCTGCCATGACGCCACCGAGGCCGGTAAACCCTGAGTGAGTGCTCCGCAAGGCTCAATGGGTAGGTGTAAACCACTTGCACCGACCAGTGATCCATAACTGGTTCAACAAAGGCCATGGTTTGTGCTATCCTGCCTGTGGGAAGCGCAAATAAAAGATCCCTTGCTGCCTGTAGTAAAAAGAGTAGCCTATGTGGCGACAGCGGGTTTCCTCTAAAAACAGTGTCAGAATGACCATATGTTTGACGTCCAATAGCCGATGATAAGATAAAAAATCAATGTGCTCTAGCGGCGTCGTTAAATAAAACAAACTTTACTTTTACTCAGGGTTTGGAGTCGGTATCTGAATTAAAAATCCCATGCCTCGACTGGGATCTGAACCCAGTACCTACCAGCCTGTAGACCGATGGCCTAACCATTACACCACTGAGGCCGGTCTCTACAGGAAGAAAGCTGTCAGCAATATGTATTTAACCGGAACATTATTGAAAGGGGGTGTTGTCTTCCTGTAGTGTGTGTATTAAAGATTAATATGTAATGTAGTTTTTTCAGGGAGATTGCAAATGATCGATGTAGAGGTATTTAATGTCAAACATAGGATTGTTGTTGTATTTTAGCTGGAATATTTAACTACCGTAAATTGGTAGGCAGCGATTACACAGAAGTTATATAGACTGCTCTCTGACGGTAAGAAAGTGTTAATAACTGTCAAAATGTCCATCTATCTCTCTTACTATCAAAGTACTCGGGCTAGTAAATTATGTCATAAATTAAATGCGCAAACAAAAAATGTGTTACACAAACTATACTTATGTGAGTGACGCACTAACAAAACTATCGCTGTCACAATTTCTGAGGCCTGGAGTACTCTGGCTAAATCACAAGTATGAAGTAACAAGAGGCTGAGCTGATCACTTCATAGATTTTGACTAAAGTAAGCAACTTAGAAACGATTTATTATTTGTTTGCACTGCATTGAATAAAGTAAATAATAATGTGAAAAACAGCAGATGACTGCAATGGACAAACGCAGTAGCTTTTTCGT
The DNA here is from genome assembly GCF_016097555.1 of Gigantopelta aegis. Taxonomy (NCBI): domain Eukaryota; kingdom Metazoa; phylum Mollusca; class Gastropoda; order Neomphalida; family Peltospiridae; genus Gigantopelta; species Gigantopelta aegis. The sequence goes on along the minus strand of NC_054708.1, from coordinate 7,505,249 downwards.
ATAAATCATGGCATGGGGTGATAGGTCATGGGACGGTTTTCTGATAATAGTGATATTATAAACTTAAGTCTTAATAAAGTTTTACTGCAAAGGAAAACACGTCAACGCTTCTTCCTGAATATATCAAAAGACGTTCAAAACTCACCATAGGTAACTACAACTAAGAAATATACTAGCTATAAATATTTTTTTCTTTCTTGATTTACTATTTATATTCATTTGTCGTTTGACTTGCCATCGAAACTTAAACAAGGCGCCATTTCCTCTAAAGGGTAGTTAACTCTGTAGGATCAAGTTTTTGTTTTTGTATTTCTACCGCAATAAAATGGAGTCCAGTAGTAAAGATTTCTAAGAATAAAATACTTTTTTAAAACAAAAGAGAGAGAACGAGAGAGAGAGAACGAGAGAGAGAGAGAACGAGAGAGAGAGAGAGAGAGAGAGAGAGAGAGAGAGAGAGAGAGAGAGAGAGAGAGAGAGGGAGGGAGGGAGGGAGGGAGGGAGGGAGAGAGAGAGAGAGAGAGAGAGAGAGAGCTAGAGAGAGAGAGAGAGAGAGAGAGAGAGAGAGAGAGAGAGAGAGAGAGAGAGAGAGAGAGAGAGAGAGAGAGAGAGAGAGAGAATTTCTGTAGATTTCTGGTCAACTAGTCTCAAGCAAGTGCGTGGGTGTGGGTGTGTGTGTGGGGATAACTGCCTTCTTCGTTTAATTTTTATCAGAGCAGGGTTAGGTACATTATTAAGGTTGCACTATACCAATTAATTTCCGGCTGGGTCGAAGTTCGAAGTTAACACCACAAGTCCTGTGATTGGTTATAAATGTGAGTGTGTTGGTTGTAAAAAAAATTAGTTTCATCTGGGCGAAAAATGTATGCAATTTTATTTGATGTAGTACCACCGTGTCAAGTAGCCTTGTGCTTGGAACATGTATGGGGTACCTGTAAAAAAAAGTACTAAAATTTTGTGCGAAACTAGGGGTGTTGCAGAAACATCTGGTTATACCGAAAATGAGCCATGAAAGGTACCATTTTCTGCAGTTAATACTTTGAGGTAGGGGTTGTAGTACTGATATTTATGGGTCACAGTTTGGTTGATATATTGCATATAGTGGTTTTAAACACAAACGTTAACATGGTCGCCTATGGGATTTGAATTGGTATAGTCCAACCTATATATATTTTAAAATACTATTTAGGGGCGACAATTCTTTAAATAAGTACTTTCTTAATTCCTGAAAGTTACTTCCCTTATCTGAATTTTTAGTGATATGCACATGGAATGGGAATGGAGGTGTGGTATTTGTGTTCCATAGCAGAACATAGTAGATGTGATGGGTTGTACGAACTATCACCCTCAATGCTCTCGTGGTTTTTTCTCCAACCAATCATCTTCTGGGCTAGTACACCAAGACGGGTACACCAAAGTCCGTCACATGCACTGTCCGATTTTAACCACAGTAATCGGCAATGCCATGGAGATTACCTCGGTGATTTCAATTTTCCGTGACCTCTAAAAAAAAAAAAGTCACTTTTCTTAATTATTTATTTTATTTTATTTTATTCGTATTTCTGAATTCAAGCTTAAAATTTCGTATTACATCTTGGGGGTGCAACTGAGTAGTTAACAGTCTAAAACTCCTTAAACAAAAAAAGAAAGAAAGAAAGAAATGTTTTATTTAATGACGCACTCAGCACATTTTATTTACGGTTATATGGCGTCAGACATATGGTTAAGGACCACACAGATTTTGAGAGGAAACCCGCTGTCGCCACTACATGGGCTACTCTTTCCGATTAGCAGCAAGGGATCTTTTATTTGCGCTTCCCACAGGCAGGATAGCACAAACCATGGCCTTTGTTGAAACAGTTATGGATCACTGGTTGGTGCAAGTGGTTTACTCCTACCCATTGAGCCTTGCGGAGCACTCACTCAGCGTTTGGAGTCGGTATCTGGATTAAAAATCCCATGCCTAGGATCAGAACCCAGTACCTACCAGCCTGTAGACCGGTGGCCTAACCACGACGCCACCGAGGCCGGTAAAACTCCGTAAACAGTTAAGAAGAGAATTTTCTTTACGTTTCTATCATGTTTTCCGGATTTTTTTCTTGGGGAGACCTTTTTACCATGTATTTCCATCATTCTACCCTTAAAATTAGTTGTAATCCATGTAAAAATGCGTAGAGATTCGTTTACCCTATATAACTGTTTGGTAGTAATGCTAATATGAATAAATGTTGTTTTGCAGATTTGGGCATTTTTCTTTAATTCGGGCAAAAGCCAGCCTACCCCCCCCCCCCCCCCCACCACCACCACCACCGTACATAAATGAGAGCCCGTACGCCTATGTATTAGTCCATGGCGTAGCGACATAGGGCTTCCTCTCTGATTATCTGTGTGGTCCTTAACCACAAGTCCGACGCCATATTATAACCGTAATAAAAATATACTGTGCGTCATTAAAACATTTTTTCCTTCTTCCTTCTGCACTGGTGTGAATTACTCTATACTGAATCTACTATCAAATTATGGCCATTTTGACAATATAACCATATCCATCATTTGGCTTTCAGTTCATGCTTTAAACTGTCGTTCTGAGTTTGGAATATATATTCCATTATGAACTCGCCAAAAAAGCTAATTTGGAAATCAAAGAAATACATTTTCAAAGAGCATTCATAAGAGGTCGGAGTAGTTTTCCCTAGATGGCGAGATCATGGTTGTATAGTTTCATCACATGTACGTAGTATTTATTAAATCAGAATATGGAATGTACAAACATTATTTTTGTATGTGTATTTCATTTCTTTATTTAATTTGAGCTGAACAGCTAATCTCTCAGGTTTGTTGTATTGTATAAAACAAATCTCAGATTACGTACAGGTCTGTCTAATATTATGGATAATAAACGACTTAATAAATTTAAATATTATACAGGTTTTTTTCTAGTAATAAGATTTGATATTAAATTTTCTTGTCGTTATGTACTCTTCAAAAAAAGTAGGGGAACCTGAAATATTAATGTTAATATCAACTATTAGACCGAACATACGTTTTGACCACAGACACCCTAGTAAAGAACGTTCAGGTCTGTTTATCAACACACCGAAACACATTCCATAGTCTGCACGTGCATAACGCAGTTACCCCGTACACGTGCGTGGGGTGTCATACTCGATTTTGACCATTTCCAGGAAGGTCGATTAATCACTGTGGAACATAATTTCTGTCAATCTTTTTCATTCTGTTGATCATACAGTTGATATTGTTTTGTTTTTAGTCATTTTTATTGTTTGAATTTGCGATTTACTGATAAAAAAACCCGTCAACTTTCAAATTTCACTTCTGACCTTAATCGTGGTGATAATACTGAACTACCGGTTGTAATATTTGCTCATTTAATTTACTATTATCATATAACCATTCCCCACAGCTAATATATCTTACAATTTTAGCAATTGTAAATTCTTATTTGAGTTCCCCTACTTTTTGAAGAGTATATATAAAGGGCAAACCAATATAAAATGGAACTCGTCTTAGATATCATTAGCACAAGCACAAGCTGTCAGTATTATATCTACCAGTCTACAGTCTCAATAGCCAAATTATAAGATGACAGATGCAATTTAGTAATACATTTTCTAAAATGAAGAGCAATAAATTTGGAAATATAGTATTGCAAAGAGTAGACATTAGTCGGGTATTTGTAATAAATACACATGACTTCATATGGGTATAATATACATGTACTTATGATTTAATTTAACAATGACAAACGTTTAAAGAAGAGACAAGTTTAGACAAAGAAAAACAGGAATGAAAGACGGGATGGGTGCTCAAACAATTATAGAATCAATATAATTTCATTTCAACTTATTTTCGTGCTTATATCCAATTAAGGTTCAAGTACGCTGTCCTGGGCAGACACCTCAGCTATCATGGACATCTATCTAGGACAGTGGGGTTAGTTGTTAGTGGTTAGTGAGAGAGAAGAGGGTGTAGTGGTCTTAGACCTACCCATTGAGTCGTTAAAACTCGCTCTGGGTGGGAGCCGGTACCGGGCTGCGAACCCTGTACCTACCAGTCTTATGTCCTATGGCGTAACTACGACACCACCTAGAAATACGCCCAAAGTGGTTAGAGGCTAGAATTATTTTGAAACCATGCTAAAGATGTATTTTTTACGAGTCACTAATAATTAGTAATTACTTGGTGTGTTTTGTTTCCTGATATTCATAGGTAGCCCTGAGTGAGTGTTATTGTTAACACTGAGCGATAGCAACTTTGACAACTATATATGTTTGGATGGCAGTTAAAACATCTATATATTACTTGAGATTATTTTAAAATTGCCACAATGTAAATGTTACCGAATATATTATTTTCATTTTATTTATTTGTTTATTTATTTTATTTATTTATTTATTTATTTATTTATTTATTTATTTATTTATTTATTTATTTTAAAATTGTATTATTAGTACTTTTTATTTATTTATTTTTAAACAAAATTCAGTAATGCTTGTTTGATGTAGACGTAGTTTGAATTAAAGAATTAACAATTACAATGAATTGCATGTTACATGTATTCAATACCATTTCCGTCTGACTGAAATAAAAAGACGTTCTAGGATACATGAATTGAAGTACATATGAGTGTACTTGAGCAATTCTCTCGTTTCAGATGGTTTCAACGAAAGGCTGTTTGCTCTATACCTTCTCCCCTTCAATTTCAGACTATACTGAGACTGTATATTATAAATTGCATGTAACAAAGTATGTCATGTCATGTCATAGGGTTTTACGTGCACATTCAGAACAAGCTGTTGTAGCGCACGCCTGTCGTGGGCACAAGAGCCGGCCTTGGCCGGCTCCTCCGTCCATGACAGGAAAGGTGGGGGGAGGAGAGAGGAGGGACCGCCTGCACTGGCAGGTGCAAGGGAGCACCAGCAGCCCGATCAAATCGGTAGCAGGCGGGTGGGGGTGGTGGTGGTGCTATGGAATTTGAATGGAGCAGTTAAATGCCAAAGAGAAAAGGGTGCGCAATTTTGATTCAGGGAATTTGGCGCAATTTTGAACGGTCGGTCGAATGGTAAATGGCCGAGCTAATATAGGTTTTGATATTAGTGAATCGAGAGTAGCTCGTTAATTTTAGACCTTTACGATGCTGTGGTGATCCCTAGATTGCCCATAGGGCCCTTATAAAGGGCCTGACCGCTTCTGGTCGAGGCATCACCAAGTACCAAGTCATTACCAGCAGCAAGTATTGGGGGTTTGGGTGGGGGAGGCCGATATTCTTTTGTTCAGCTTCCCCCGGGTGCATTGCAATTGTGTACTCGGAACGGTATTCTTTTGTCTTAACAAAGTATGTGTGGAAAGGCATTAATGGCCTGTTTGCCAATCCATTTCTTTTGTGAAATAAATATAGTTTAAACTAATTTGAGACTAAAAACATGTTTTTACCATAATTAGAAGAAAAAAACACCCTGCAAATTGTGCTTGTGCGCTCCCCATCGACACTATTAAAATATTATATGAACATATAATAGCCTGCATTTACCACATATTTTATACCGGCCTCGGTGGCGTCGTGGTTAGGCCATCTGTCTACAGGCTGGTAAGTACTGGGTTTTGATCCCAGTCGAGGCTTTGGATTTTTAATCCAGATACCAACACCAAACCCTGAGTGAGTGCTCCGAAAGACTCAGTGGGTAGGTGTAAACCACTTGCACCGACCAGTGATCCATAACTGGTTCAACAAAGGCCATGGTTTGTGCTATCCTGCCTGTGGGAAGCGGAAATAAAAGATCCCTTGCTGCCTGTTGTAAAAGAGTAGCCCAAGAGGCGACAGCGGGTTTCCTCTAAAAATGTGTTTGACGTCCAATAGCCGATGATAAGATAAAAAAATCAATGTGCTTTAGTGGCGTCGTTAAATAAAACAAACTTTACATATTTTATAAATTGTTATCTATTGTCCATATTAAAAACAAAGGCCAAACCACAAAATCAGATTCAAGGAACGGGTATACTGAACCTATTGATGTGAGATAACAATTTAATTTCACTGCATGGTTTTCTTCTCACTGTATGGCCAAACCTAGTTCTTTCTTTACTGTTTACCGTGTTTACCACCAATTCATGTCCGTACCGCGCGCTGCATTTCCAAACAACATTCATTTATTGCATGAGGGGGCGGGACGTAGCCCAGTGGTAAAGCGTTCGCTTGATGCGCGGTCGTTCTAGGATCGATCCTCGTCGGTGAGCCCATTGGGCTATTTTTCGTTCCAGCCAGTGCACCATGACTGGTATATCAAAGGCCGTGGTATGTGCTTTCCTGTCTGTGGGATGGTGCATATAAAAGATCCCTTGCTGCTAATCGAAAAGCGTAGCCCATGAAGTGGCGACAGCGGGTTTCCTCTCTCAATTTCTGTGTGGTCCTTAACCATATGTCTGACGCCATATAACCGTAAATAAAATGTGTTGAGTGCGTCGTTAAACAAAACATTTCCTTCCTTCCTTATTGCATAATTATTTGTTTTCATATTTATATGCAAGTAAAGTCCAAGCACGCTGTCTTTGTAAATAGCCATAAGCGTACGAGACAGGGGGAAATGCCCCCCCCCCCCCCCAATTCTGTAGCAAAACCTCAAATTCTGGGGGAAATTACAGAGATATTCGAACAAAATGTGCTAACCTGAAACCATTAATTTTTACCATATACGTGTATTTCCATCATTCTACCCATAAAATTAGTTGTAATTCATATAAAAATGCGTAGTGATTCGTTTGCAACGCTATATACCTGTTTGGTTTAATATAAACAAATGTTGTTATCCAGATTCGAGCATTTTCATTAATTCGGGAAAAACCCAGCCTGCTCCCCACCCCCCCCCCCCCCCCCCACCCCCACCCCACCCCTACAAAATGGGAGCCAGTACGCCATCATCCTACAAACAATATTTTTGTAAATAATTTCAATTTGGTTTAACGTAAGAAGAAAAAGTGTTTTGGAAATAACTACCCCTCCCAAAAAAAACACCCAAAAAAACAACAACAAAAAACAAACAAAAAAACAACAACAAACAAAGAAACAAAGAAACAAAAACATTTTAAAAACCCCACAAAAACACACACCCCCCCCCCCCCCCCCCCCCCCCCCCCCCACTATTTTTGTGTGTGCAATTTAGAAAACAATTGACTTAAAAATAAACAACTATAGTAAATTCCATAGTATAAAAAGGCGTTCAATGTGGGAATAAAATAGGAAACCTAGGCTACACTTATTTATAAGCAATAAAATATCTCTTTTTGTTTCCCCATAAACAGGACAGCAAATTCTATTGCCTTTAATATGCCAGTCGTAGAACACTAGCAATTATATTTAATTTTTAGTGATAGCCTACGTTTAGACTCGTTTTAATCATAAATAACACAAGGACATTTTACAGCATTAGATAGTTGCAAATTGAATATTTTCTCCATAAATCGATATTACATTAGAGTATTTTATTAGACCATTTAAGGTCGAACGTGACATCGCAAGATACAAATCGATCAAGGGATATATTATGTGCCGTCACTCACTCCGGCTTTCTTGTACATGTGAAGCAATAATTGAGTAATTTGCGTGCGAAGCTGTTTGTTTCTCACGACTAGCTAGACTGACCACGGAGATACGTTCCGCCTGCTGGACAGTGGCATGGGAGATTAATTACCGGACTGGGTAACGGGCGATCTCGTGGGATCTCGCGGGTTCCTCGGTTGGATAAAGAACTGTGGGAACCCAGGATGGTGCTGATAGAACAGAATAATGATGAGTCCCTTGCTGAAAGAGCGATTATTTTCAATTGATAGTACGCTGATTTACGGTCTTCAGTTGCAAGACAAATAGATAACATCCTTCTTCAATTATAGATATTGCCACTTCACAAGGGAGAGACAGTGAATAATGAATGAATATTTAAAATGTATTTGTATTATTTATTTATTTTATTTTATCATCCAATATTTTTTTTGTTTTATATACAATACACGAACGAACGCGTAACGGCACCCATGACATATTACATCAATGAAAGAACCGACGATATGCAACATAAAATAAATATTTTGTAGTAGCTTTTTCAAATCTTAGGTTTCGTCGTATTCAAACAATTAAACCATGATCAACCTACGAACAAAACATATAGAACAAAAAAAAATATACGTCTAAATTTCACGGATTAATGCTGCTGAAGTTATTTTTAAAATTCTAAGATATTATGTGCCGTATTCGTCATAGACTCGTACTCATGGAGAATGGAGACCCCTGGCGAGATAACGAAGATCTCATTGTTATAATATTATACGAAATTTATTTCACATTGTTATATACGAAGTTTATTATACATTGTTATTTACGAAGTTTATTACACAGTGTAATAATATACGAAGTTTATTACACATTGTTATATACGAAGTTTATTACATACTATAAGGTGAGTTTTAACAAACGCCTTCCAAGAACTGTAGCTAGTGATAGTAAGGAATGAAGAAACAGTATTTTATTATTTCAACAACATAATATGTTTGCTGCTTTTCAAAGTTATATTATGTCCAATTTTGATTCGGCACATTCAGCACATTCATCTCTGGAAATATGGTTAGAACCTCGATACAAAGTTTAAATAAAATGAGGTGTTAGATTTAAGAAGATAACGTAAATATTTGATTTGAAACTTGTAGTGTGTGGTGCGTGTGTGCAATACTGTCATTTCGTGTAATCATCCAGTTAAATAGATTCTTTAAGTTTAGAAATTTCTTACAACAAGATGTACAATGAGTTATTGCTTTTTCAGGAAATCATTTGCTTGTTGTCAGTATCTAGTATCATCGCATACCTATTAAACTGACGAGATCGCAAGACGGGGGCCCTGAAGTGGAGGAGTTCCCCAGAGGGGGTCGGCTGGAAGCTGAGAAAACGCCTGTACCTTTTGAACCTGTCGGTTATGTCATGACCACTCTTCCCGCGCTTGAGTGCACGAGGTGGTGTTACAATATTATCTCTTTTTGTCGGCGAATTCTGGGAACGAGATAATTACTATGAAGAACGATAACGAGTAATGGGGGTATAGATCACATTGTCTGTGAGTGCTGGTGTAGTGTGGGAAAATACCAGTCACCAAACAGTCAACTGGCCATCTGATGGGGTGCAGTACATCTCGATGAAACCAAAGTGCTGAGAAATAGGCATATAAACTACTAGTATTTCATTGTTTAGATTATCCATTTTCGTACATCCGATAGGGGCGGATTATGCTTTAGGTAAGGGGGGGGGGGGGGGTCCGAAACAGTATGTAACTGTTTATGATTTGAAATTATAAATTTTACGTGGACATCAATTTAGATCTACATGGTGGGTTTGGGGTTTTTTTAGCCCGGGGGGGGGGGGGGGGGGGGTCCGTGCAACTGGGAAACCCCCATAATCCGCCCCTGATCCGAAATTATGTTATGTACTTTTATTAACGTGCCTGTATCCAAACATGGGTCAGGGATCCGAAGCCAATGGCTGAATGACAGCTGTGGCAAATAAAATTGATTGATTGATTGTTTTTTGTATTATGTCAGATTTTAGGATAAATAAAATAACCGTTGCTGCCATAAGCTATCGACTTTATCCTGTTCAGGTCGAATGTCCACTGCCGCTCGACAGAGCCTCGCTGCATTCGCCATTATAACCGAATCAGGATAAAGCTGAAATATTAAGACAGTAACCAATTATTCTCTATTTATACATCGTGAAAATGTATTTAAAAAGTGTTGGATTTGTAATATCACAAAATGCATTTTTCATATTTTTTAAAACACATGTACCTCTGAGAAGTAACGGTTGTGGAGACGAGCTCTAGGCTATTTTTAAGGGGTTTAACCCGTTTTACCGTTACAGACTCTTATTTCAGTCTATTGTAATTTTGTCCATAGGTTCGTAGATTAAATAACTTAGTATCTATTTTCACGGGTTGAAACTAGGGTATGGAACTAACCATTTTAATAAAATAATGTGAAACAAATAGACAACTGAAACCGTTTCTTGAACGTTTGGTGTAACATGTATTAAATTACCAAAATTTACAAAAAAAACAACAACTGTGTTATGAATTCATTCATAAAATTCATGAAGTGATTAATATATTCGTGAGATGACTGTTTCGTCAGTGATTTAATAATATCTCTAAAATTCGTAGGAATTTAATAAAATCTCTGGAAAATAATTCCAGACTTCATGAAGTGTCAAACAATGTATTTATATAAACATCACTAAGTATCTAAGTATAGACATATAATTACAACAAAGCTATCAAATCATTTTAAAAGTTTTTTAAAATAGCATATACATGAAATAATGCCAATTTCTTGTTTAACACTGTTTAGGGCCATCGCAGTTGCACTTGACGAGTTACTATCGTGTACATTATCTTCATTTAACAGTTTGTTGGGGGCAAAGATAACACTGATTCCTATCTGTGTCCAGTACATCGTGCTTGAACCGGAAATGGATATAGACACAAAACATGAATTAAAACGAATTTATTAGAAACGTGTTCGTCGTAACCTGGACATTCCAGACATTCTTTTGTCACAAAATTTTCACTAAATTGAATGCTTGAATGCATTAAATTATTATTATTATTATTATTATTACAAAATAAAGGAAAGGAATGTTTAATGACAGCTCAACACATTTTAAACTAAGTCTGTTAGGTGTTTAACACTGACACTTGAGAGAGAGAGAGAGAGAGAGAGAGAGAGAGAGAGAGAGAGAGAGAGAGAGAGAGAGATAAGAGAGAGAGAGAGAGAGAGAGAGAGAGAGAGAGAGAGAGAGAGAGAGAGAAGGGGTGTTCGCTGCACCACACAGGCTACTCCTTCCTGATCAAAGGGTTTTTATATATGCACTTTTCAATAGACAGGACAATACGTACCATTGTCTAGAGAATAAAATGAGAGAAAAATTAAATTGTCACATAGTCTATTCTTTTCGATGAAAGAAAACAATTCGTCTTTAATATGTACTTTCCCACAAAGATAATAGTACATACAACGGCCTTTGATATACCAGTCGAGGAGCAATAGTTGTAATGTGAAATAACTTATTTATTTTGTACTCGCCGCTTTCTACCTTTGACGAAAAGTATTCAGCATTCTTTCTGGAGGTTTTTCATTTTATTCAACCATTTTCTAAACGAACCATTCCCGTTCCATCACCAACTAGGCGTATGAACATTAAGCGCTCTGCTAATTTATTGATTGTCGTAATTTATGTCTGCGTTCTGAAAAGGGAACAGGGTCACAAACTTACACTGTATGCACAGCCATTTCCACGTATTTTTAGCACAATACAATAGATATGTGCTAAATTTGGTACAAAATCAGTGATGTGTTTTGAGTGGGTGGTGAGGTGAGTGCTCGCGAACAATTTGACTGGTTCCATTGACATGTATTTAACATTATGCGGAAGCAAAAAAAAAAAAAAAAAAAAAAAAAAAAAAAAAAAACACCCAACCACGCTCGAACATTACATATAAAAGTAAAAGTATCAACCTTGTACTTTATTCTTGCATCAGTTATACTCATATAGTATGAGGTGTACACGATTTTCCGGGGATGCAGCCGATTAGACATATACGTGGTCTACGTGAATAATCTCAATGAAACAGTACCATTTTAAACTTTAAAAAACCCTGAATAACCCGGATCACGGTCAGATCTACTGCTTGGTTAATACCTAACATTAAGTTCAAGATTTTTTAATGACATCGCTAGAGCACATTGATTAATTAATAATCATCGGCCATTGGATGTTAAATATTTGATAATTCTGACACGTAGTCATCAGAGGAAACCCACTACATTGTTCCTACTAATACAGCAAGGGATCTTTCATATGCACTTTGCCACAGACAGGAAAGCACATACCACGGCCTTTGACCAGTTGTGGTGCACTGGTTGGAACGAGAACCCAACATTAAGATGCAATTATCATTGTTGTGGTAGACCTAACTTTCAACCTATCACACATTCAATGGACGTCATTTGTTTTAATTATAAATTTGAATTACATGTACATTAATTTTTATTTATTAATTTTTTTTTTTATTATTTCATAAAAATCTTTATTGTGATTAACTTGTTTCTTTTAATCTATTGTTCTTGTTTAGATGAATATTTCTGTTTAGGCCTATAGTTAGCTTCTGTTCTTATTCATTTATTTTATAATTTTGACCAAAAAAAATTAAAACAATTAATAGTCAAATAATATAGGTGAATATATAGAATACTTCATAATCTTTTTACAACAACAAAAACTAAAACTATTATTATATCGTTAGGAAATATATATATTATTATGTATTCGGGAGGGGAGTGGTTAGAGGCGGGGAAAACAAGCTCTTGATCATATAAATAGTAGGTCTACTCCGTAACAGTAGCAATAAAAAGTTGCAATAAGCTATTAAGTTTACCCGGATAGAGAGAAAAAGCGCGATCAAATACAATTGTTGTCACACTAAATCTGTTATTTAATACTGATAGACTTGACCTGTGATCCACGGCTGAACTCGTAAAGGTAATACAATCTAACGTTACTGGGTTAAGTGATTCAAACAGGCTCATGTATTAGGCAATGTTGATAAAGTTTCTTCCAGCAACGTATTCACGTGGGAAATGGGAGCGATAATTATCACGTGACCTGCGTGTCTCGTTCCAATGGAAATGGGGCGTGACTCATTACAACCCGAGAGGGCGGGTCACGTCGTAGTATCGTAGTAGAGTTTCATTTGGTCACTCCGAAATGGCTAACGGTGTAATTATCTGCATTATTTAGACCATGTAATGGAAATAAATGGGAGGTGGGGGGGGGGGGGGGAGGGGGGGGGGGGGGGGGGGGGGGTGGTTACAAAAAATAAATAAAATAATAATAGAGTAAACCAGTTTATCAAATTACTAGGTTAATTAGAATGGCATGCCAGTAACACAGCGATTAGACTAAGTAACTAAAACAGTAAAACAAATATAACAGCAAAAAAAACAACGAGATTTTCAGCTCACACAAACCCGCTGTAACACACACGCACGCGCGCACACACACACACACCAATACTTCCAAGAAAAAGAAGAAAAAGAAGACAGTCTGAAAAATGTGTTGTTGTGTTTGTTTCTTTATTTGTTTATTTACAAAAAATTCAGTTTTGGGTTGTGTGGTGTGTTTTTTCCAGGGTTTTTTCCCCCGTTTATTTGTTTTCTTTTCGCCATTAACTTACACATATCAAATTTGAAGAAGGTGGTAAGTTGTAAAATATTTTTCAATTAAAAAAAAATCAAGTTCAATAAGTTTCTGTTCGACTTGGTTTTCGTAACATACGTACCTTTGAACGAAGGAAATGTTTTATTTAACGACGTACTCAACACATTTTATTTACGGTTATATGGCGTCAGACATATGGTTAAGGACCACACAGATATATTGAGAGAGGAAACCTGCTGTCGCCACTTCATGGGCTATTCTTTTCGATTAGTAGCAAGGGATCTTTTATATGCACCATCCCACAGACAGGACAGCACATACCACGGCCTTTGTTACACCAGTTGTGGAGCACTGGCTGGAACGAGAAATAGCCCAATGAGTCCGCCGACGGGGATCGATCCTAGACCGACCGCGCATCAACTTGCGGCGAACGCTTTACCACTGAGCTACGTCCCGCCCCACGTATCTTTGAAATTAGGGTCACACGATTTAAGCCAAAAGGGTCACGCCCCCATATTAGTTAAAAAACATTAGAATTAAGAATTTAATACTGTTACATTATTTTAGCAGCCCCGAAACGAATCTAACCCCCGTCATCCCATAGAATTTTCTGCCCGCTGAAATTAAAATATACCTCCAACGGTACCATCCGAACTGATTTTTTTTTTAAAACAATAGATTTTTGGGACGGAACTACTTTTAACCGTGATCAAAAATATTATTGGTAGTAAATCTTAAGACAGAGACGAATTTTACTCGTAGACTGCAGAAAATTGCATTTAAGACATCTAAATTTCAAAATGTTACGTGGGAGCATATCCCTGAACCCCTAGAAACGTTGCTTTGCGCCCTCGATCTCAGTCAGCCCGCCCCCTCCTCCCCCCTCCTTCCATGTCTACGCAACAAGATTACAAGCAAGAAGGCAATCAATACGCGTCAGCCGGATATGTAAGACGGTAAAGTTTTGAAAGAAAACTGCCCATTTCATTTATTTTTTGTATTATGTCGGTTTTCAGGATAAATAAAATAACCGTTACTGTCTTAAGCTATCGACTTTATCCTGTTCAGGTCGAATGACCACTGCCGCTCGACAGAGCCTCACTGCATTCGCCATTATAACCTTCTCAGGATAAAGCTGAAATATTAAGACAGTAACCAGTTATTCTCTATTTATACATCGTGAAAATGTATCTAAAAAGCGTTGGATTTACCAGCATTTTTCTATCCTGATGAATTGTACTTGTAGATTGTAGGAAATTGCATTTCAATACATCTAGTTTTCAAACGTTTCGCAGGAAGCATGCCTCCGAACCCACAAACGCACCTACTGCCAGACAGATAAAACGTTAGCCAATAATACAGATAATAAGACAAACAGACAGATAATAAAACACAGACAGATAATAAGACAAACAGACAGATAATAAGACAAACAGACAGATAATAAGACAAACAGACAGATAATAAGACAAACAGACAGATAATAAGACAAACAGACAGATAATAAACAAACAGACAGATAATAAGACAAACAGACAGATAATAAGACAAACAGACAGATAATAAGACAAACAGACAGATAATAAGACAAACAGACAAATAATAAGACAAACAGACAGATAATAAGACAAACAGACAGATAATAAGACAAACAGACAGATAATAAGACAAACAGACAGATAATAAGACAAACAGACAAATAATAAGACAAACAGACAGATAATAAGACAAACAGACAGATAATAAGACAAACAGACAGATAATAAGACAAACAGACAGATAATAAAGCAAACAGACAGATAATAAGACAAACAGACAGATAATAAGACAAACAGACAGATAATAAGACAAACAGACAGATAATAAGACAAACAGACAGATAATAAGACAAACAGACAGATAATAAGACAAACAGACAGATAATAAAGACAAACAGACAGATAATAAGACAAACAGACAGATAATAAGACAAACAGACAGATAATAAGACAAACAGACAGATAATAAAGCAAACAGACAGATAATAAGACAAACAGACAGATAATAAGACAAACAGACAGATAATAAGACAAACAGACAGATAATAAGACAAACAGACAGATAATAAGACAAACAGACAATAATAAGACAAACAAACAGATAATAAAGCAAACAGACAGATAATAAGACAAACAGACAAATAA